>NW_027137089.1:0-207155 GCF_040869045.1 Eurosta solidaginis | reverse complement strand
AAATTTCCATACAATCAATTGACAGGCTGTTTCGCATACTTAGCATACGTAAAATCATATAAAAGTTATATGAATCGATTCGTATTGATCAGCCGCAGTGCATAGGCCTATTTTTGTTAACAAATATTATTCTATTTGTTTAAAATTAATAGGAAAAGTTTTTTGTAAAATCGAACAATTCATACAAATATCGTAAGTCATTTTCGTGCACAAGCGCGCCATCTTTGGGAACAAGTATCTAAGTGTTCTAATGCGAATGTCAAAGACCTAAACCCTTATGCACAAGCGCGCTGTCTTTGGGAACAATTATCTAAGCTTTCTAATGTGAATTTCAAATTTTATGTATACTCGCTAAATTCGAAAGCACAAATGTTTCACCTACATACAAATATGGTTCCCCATTATTGCCGCTTACCCATAATAGTCTCTACCAAAATCCTAAAAAATTGTTCCAAAATAATTTGTAGCGTACCAAAAAATCTTAAATAGAATTAGTTTTTGACCGGCCCATTTTTTGTGGCAAATTTCACTTAAACGTAAATACATAAGTTTTTATTTAACAGATTCTTTGTTTTTATTTTAGTTGTTTTCAAAAAAACATGAAATCACAAATAATGAGTTAACTTTTGTTGAAACTAACTAATTTATTTATAACAATTAATGGCAAATTTGCCCGAAAATGTTTTTGCATTTGCAGATTTAATCCTTATTTTAGATAAAGTACGTCGTATACTGAACAAAAAAAAAGTTACAAAAATATAACATTACATTTCTTATATTGCCTTTTATGCTAATTACGGAACAAAAAACGTTCAAAAACGTGTTTGATTTTAGGTCAAAGGGGCAACCGGCATCATAGCGGCCGTCTTGCATAGGCAGTATATTACCCACTATCTATATATTAATACGCTAACAAAAATTCCATACAATCAATTTACAGGCTGTTTCGCATACTTAGCATACGTAAAATCATATAAAAGTTACATGAATCGATTCGTATTGATCAGCCGCAGTGCATAGGCCTATTTTTTTTAACAAATATTATTCTATTTGTTTATAATTAATAGAAAAAGTTTTTTGTAAATTCGAAAAATTCATACAAATATCGTAAGTCATTTTCGTGCACAAGCGCGCCATCTTTGGGAACAATTATCTAAGTGTTCTTATGCGAATTTCAAAGACCTAAACCTTTATGCACAAGCGCGCCCTCTTTGGGAACAATTATCTAAACTTTCTAATGTGAATTTCAAATTTTATGTCAAAAAAACGTCCCAAAAACGTTTTTGATTTTAGGTCAAAACGGCAACCGGCATCAAAGCGGCCGTCTTGGATAGGCAATATATTACCCACTTATCTATATATTAATTCGCTAACAAAATTTCGATACAAAGAATTGACAGGCGGTTTTGCATAGTTAGCATACGTAAAATCAAATAAAAGTGATATGAATCAATTCGTATAGATCAGCCACAGTGCATAGGCCTACTTTTGTTAACAAATATTACTCTATTTGTTAATAATTAATAGAAAACGGTTTTTGTCAATCCAACAATCTCTCCAAATATGGATATTTACTTTCTTGCACAAAAACGCGCCATCTTTGGACAAATTATATAAGTGCTCTAAGACACAAACCTACATAAGCGTACGCGCTACACGGTGAAAAATTAAAACATGGTTTCCCATTGTTGCCACTTACCTATAATAGCCTCTACCAAAATTTTAAAAAATGCTTCCAAAATAATTTGTAGCGCACCAAAAAATTTTAAATAGAATTAGTTTTTAACCGGCCCATTTTTTGTGGCAAATTTAACTTATACGTAAATACATAAGTCTTTATTTAACAGATTCTTTGTTTTTATTTTAGTTGTTTTCAAAAAAACATGAAATCGCAAATAATGAGTTAACTTTAGTTGAAACTAACTAATTTATTTATAACAATTAATGGCGAGTTTGCCCGAAAATGTTTTTGCATTTGCAGATTTAATCTTCATTTTAGATAAAGTACGTCTTATACTGAACGAAAAAAAAAAAAGTTACAAAAATATAACATTAAATTATTTATATTGCCTTTTATGCTAATTTATTTTAGTTTTTATTTTATTTTATTATATATTCTCTTATTTCAAATTGGTTTATTATTATTTAACTGCAACTTGACTGAATCCGAAAATTTCACGTTGTATATGAAACGAAACAAAAAAACGTCCCAAAAACGTCTTTGATTTTAAGTGAAAACGGCAACCAGCATCATAGCGTGCATAGTCAGTATATTACCCACTATATTTATTATTAGGCTAGCTTTGTTGGATTATATATCCATTAATCGGATGCTTAGATCCCATAACCCTAATTTTTTTATATCGCTTAAAGTTATGAAATCAATTTTATTTTAGTAAATATGTATTATTTATTCTGCTTTGTTATATCTTAGTATTGTATTGTTCACAGACGATATTTTATGGTAGATATGGTCATATATATTCATGAAACGGAGTGTTTACAAATTTAATACAAATTAATTTCGTACATAGATCGCAATGTGAATCCCAATATTAAATATCCGAACATTAGAATCTTCATATTTCCACAATGATCACATTAAACCCCGGAAAAAGTCTAAGTGCACTTATTGCGTTTTTATATGGAACTGTTTGTCCACTTCACTTAATTTTTTCGCAATTTAAGTACTTTATTTTTTTTCTTTAATTAAACATTTTTTAGTAAACTCTCCTTTCTTTCTCATTACATAATTGTTTTATATTTTTATTTTATTTTTTATTCTACTCGAAATTTTTGTTTTGTGTTACACTTACATATTATATATGTATTTATACAAAATTAAACGGGTGGCGTGAAATAGGCTAAATTCCTTTAGCAAATTTCTTCGTTTTTAACTAAAAGTTCGTGTTTTTTGAATTATGACACTATTGAAGTAAATGGGCGATATATGTATATGGGTTATATAGGCCTACTGGGGAACCGAGCTCCCAAAACTAACTTCGGTAGCGCGCCAACGGGGAACTTCCGGGTGGTGTGGAAAAACCTATTTTTCAATTCAATTTCAAGTAATTTAACCATAATTCTATGTTAATTTCATTTGATTTTACATAATTTTTATATTTTTGTTTAAGGAGCTCCATACCAAAACGTTATAATTACACGTGAAAAGTTTGTAGAAAATTTAAGAAAATACAATCAAAAAGTACAAAGTCTTAGATCAAATTCAAAATTTTAAAGAAAAAGTTAAGTAAGTTAGACCAGTTTGCTATATTTCCAACACTTGATGCATAGACTGAGTTGAAAAAAATACACGTTGGTCGAATTTCGACCACAGGCGATACTAGTTCTGATTGATATTATTGACTGGTTGACTTAGCACATTTTGAAAAATTTTAATTTTGTTTTTTGTGATCGATGTATTTTGAATTCAGTTTTAAAACTGCATTAAAATACAATTTTTCAAAAAAAAAATGACTTAGCACATTTTCACATTAATCTAACGATTTTAGCAATTGAGGTATAACCCATAGCAGGCCAGCAGTTTAAACTTTCACATTCAATGGCAAAAAGTCGAGTTAAAACTTTTTCTCAATTGATATGCTTCCAAATAAAGATCCGTTAGTCGATTCAACTAAGTTACAAATTTCCTAGTTTGTTATTTTTTCGCTTAATTACGCATTTCTAAATAGAATTTCAAAAGAATTTTTGAAATTCAATAATGCACTTTTTTTAATTAATATTTTTTAGAACATGATAGTAATACACTGTGGGACGGACGGACGGACATGGCTCAATCAAATTTTTTTTCGATACTGATGATTTTGATATATGGAAGTCTAGATCTATCCCGATTCCTTTATACCTGTACAACCAACCGTTATCCAATCAAAGTTATAATACCCTGTGTACAAGTACAGCTGGGTATATAACGAAAGTCGAAGATAAAAATTGCAAAGCGTCTACCCAACAAGATGGCCAATGTCATGAAGCGGCATCCACTTACATTCAGTCAGCAATATTCAAAGCCTTTGAAGAGATAGCAGAAGGGAAAAACGACAAAACTTCAGCACAATCTTCTCAGTTTCAAGCTGCTATTTCTAGCGTGCTTTTCCAAACGTTGCTGTTGTTGTTGTTGTAGCGATAGGGACACTCCCCGAAGGCCTCGGAGAGTGTTATCAATTTTGACGGTCCTTTGCCGGATGCAGATCCGGTACGTTCCGGTAACAAGCACAATAAAGGTACCAGCCCGACCATCTCGGGAAACGATTTGTTATGACCACGTGAAACCTTCTAGGCCATACCATATATCTAGTATATCTAGTAGCCTTTCGAAAGTTTTCAGAACAAAGGAGCGAGACTTATTGGCCGAAAGTCTTTGGCTACTTCATACCCCCTTCTGCCTGCCTTAGGGATGAAAACCACCCTTGTTTTCGTTCACGAGACCGGAATGTGGTTGAGACGAATGCATGCCTCGAAGATGTCCTTTAGTTCCTTAACCAAAGATTTCTGAGTCTTCTTCAGCATAATATGTAAAATACCATCCACGCCAGGTGAGTTATATGGAGAGGAGCTATCTATTGCCCAGGCAATTTTCTTCTCCGCTAAAATGTTGTCTATGAGGCCAACAGGCACTTCCTGATGTGCCGTCTCTGTATCGCGTACTCCCTCCACCGATCCATCTGGGAAGTGAGCATCTATAAGGATGTTTAGAGTCTCAGCCGACGATCCTGCCCGTGTTTCATCGGCGCGCTTGACAAATGTCTTGTTTGAATGACTCTTGGCAAGAATCTTTCCCAGCCTGGCTGAGTCCTTCGTGGACTCAATCGACTCGCAGTGTTTTCGCCAGGAGTTTGATTTTGCTGTCCATATGACTTTCTTATACTCCCTCAGAGCCGTCCTGTACTCCTGGAAATCATTTCTGAAGTGACAGTCGTTGAAGACCTTCTTCAGCTTTGACCTCAAGTCGCTGAGATTTTTGTCCCACCACGGTGGGAAGGCCTTTTTGCTCCTCTAAATTGGACAGGCGACTTTAAAGGCCACCTGAAAACTTTTCTCCAGAGACCGGACTCGGTCGTCAAGACTGTCTGTAGATTGAATAGGCGTCCTACTTCTATGGAGCCTATCACTGACTATCTTGTCAAATAGGCTCCAGGACGTCCGTTTTGGGTTTCTGTGCGGCTGACTTGTTTATTTTTCCCAGTCTATATTGAAAAGGATCAACCGGTGATCCGACAGGGAAATTTTTTTCGGTTTCCCCTTCACTCGAGTGCCCCCAGGCACTCGTTGCTGATCAGCAGCAGCACGGGCTGGCAATTTTTTTGTTGTTGCTCTACCTTGATCAGAGCCCAGCCGTCCATCGGTACGTCCAAGTTCTGGCGCTTTAGGCAGTGTATTATCTTCTGTGCATCCAGTTTCAGCTTTGGCATTTTGGTTAGCCAGATGCGCGACCGGTGCTCAGGTGCTCGATGACCATCTTCCCTCACGCCATTGCTCTCAGCATCGACCATAGCCACTTGGAGGTGATCCCTGATCACCTCTCTGTAAGTGGATCTGTCCGATGCTGCAGCCCTGGTAGAAGCGCGGTTAGTCTGCCTGGAGTACTTCAATTTCTTGACATCGCGCTCGTTCACCTCTTGTGACCGGTTGCGCTTCGCCGACTGTTTTTGAGCTGGTCGTTGTTTGCTTGTTTGATTCTTCACTGCGGGCTTGTGCACGAGGGCGGTCTCGTACTCCTTGACTACTGCCCCGCACCACACCTTATCTTCGGCGTCGCGCTCGTGAGCCTCACCTTTTTCCTCATTCTTGGCTGTCTTCCCTCTTGGGAACCACTTTAGCTGGTGTGCTCCCTTTCTATCTTGTGTTTGGTTGTTGATTTGGTTGGATGCGACAGTGGTACTATGGCTGGTAACCTGGCCGATCTCTTTGACGCTCTCCTGGCTGCTTGCCAGAAGATCCTCTTCAGACATCGTTCTCAGAACGCTCCCTTTCCCCCCTCATTTTTATTATTTTCGTTTATTTTTGACCTACAGTTCCCACGAGTATGCATGGAATGGTTAGTCAACCCCCGGCAGATCCAGCACACCGGGGGTAAGGAACTTATACAACCGACCTTGCTCGGGCATCGGAGGAGACCGTTCGCGATCAGCCTTTCAATATACACCCGCTGACCACACAGCCATCGGCATGGGTACCTCAACACCTTAGCTTGCGTGTTGTTTGTGTGGCAATCCTCACATCTCAGGAAGCGACAAGTGATGCCTTCTTCTGAACACGCCGCTGACGCTGAAGGACATATGCTGCTTTCCTCTTAGTTCATCTCGTGTTGGGACCCCTCCGCAGAGGAGATTCCAACATGATACTTAAGCCCCTTCTCCATGACAAGGCGACAAACATTGAAGGGGAGTTCAGTGACAAACACGCGTACAGAAGAATTATTTAACATGTATGTACATATGTATAAAATCAATTAAATCTTTTTAGTGGTGTACAAACATTAGTATATACATTAGGGCGGCCACAAGAAATCAATTTTAAATTTTCCGCTAGGACACCCCCATAAAATATACCAATAGATTAGAAAATGATACATACAAAGTTTCAGGCCAATCCGATAATGTTAACACATGCCTCATTGAGGTCAAAGTTAGGAAAAACAGCTATTTTTCAGAAAAAATTGTTTGTGTTTCGTCAGCAAAAGTGAAACCATTTATGCCAGGAACTTGACTCGTACACCATTCGATAGGTAATTTTATTTGTATTGATTTTGATAATATTTTAATAAAACGGTTATTTTTAGCAGTATTTATCATTTATCAGATCAGGTCATAGTGGATATCCTTAATTTTTAATTTCCATGCAAACATCTATGGACATTACAATATTCAATGGTATACGAGTCAAGTTCCTGGGATAAATGGTTTCACTTTTACTGACGAAACACTAAAATTTTTCTGAAAAATCGCTGTTTTTCCTAACTTTGACCTCAATAAGGCACCTTTTAACATTATCGGATTGGCCTGAAACTTTGTAATAATCATTTTCTGATTTATTAGCATATTCTAGGAGGGTGCCCCGAAAGATAGAACAAAAATTAAAATTCCCCATATACCTTGTAACCACCCTAATACACATACATATATACATAAAAACATACCAAAACAAGTAAGGAAGGTTAAGTTCGGGTGTAACCGAACATTACATACTCAGTTGAGAGCTATGGTGACAACATAAGGGAAAATAAGCCTGTAGGAAAATGAACCGAGGGTAACCCTGGAATGTGTTTGTATGACATGTGTGGCATGAAAGGTATTAAAGAGTATTTTATGAGGGAGTGGGCCATAGTTCTATAGGTGGACGCCATTTTTGGATATCGCCATAAAGGTGGATCAGGGTTGACTCTAGAATGCGTTTATACAGTATGCGTATCAAACGAAAGGTGTTGATGAGTATTTCAAAAGGGCGTGGGGTTTAGTTCTATACGTGGACGCCTTTTCGAGATATCGCCATAAAGGTGAAACAGGGGTGACCCTAGAATTTGTTTGTACGATATGGGTACCAAATGAAAGGGGTTAATGAACATTTTAAAAGGGAATGAGCCTTAGTTCTATAGAGTGGGCCATAGTTCTATAGGTGGACGCCATTTTTGGATATCGCCATAAAGGTGGATCAGGGTTGACTCTAGAATGCGTTTATACAGTATGCGTATCAAACGAAAGGTGTTGATGAGTATTTCAAAAGGGCGTTCGGTTTAGTTCTATACGTGGACGCCTTTTCGAGATATCGCAATAAAGGTGGACCAGGGGTGACTCTAGGATGTGTTTGTACGATATGGGTATCAAATTAAAGGTATTAATGAGGGTTTTAAAAGGGAGTTGTGGTAGTTGTATAGGTGGTCGGTCGCCTTTTCGAGATATCGGCATAAAGGTGGACCAGGGGTGACTCTAGAATGCGTTTGTACAATATGGGTATCAAACGAAAGGTGTTAATGAGTATTTCAAAAGGGCGCGGGGTTTAGTTCTATAGGTGGACGCCTTTTCGAGATATCGCCATAAAAGTGGACCAGGGGTGACTCTAGAATGTGTTTGTACGATATGGGTATCACATTAAAGGCATTAATGAGGGTTTTAAAAGGGAGTTGTGGTAGTTGTATAGGTGGTCGCCTTTTCGAGATATCGGCATAAAGGTGGACCAGGGGTGACTCTAGAATGCGTTTGTACAATATGGGTATCAAACGAAAGGTGTTAATGAGTATTTTAAAAGGGCGTGGGGCTTAGTTCTATAGGTGGACGCCTTTTCGAGATACCGCCATAAAGGTGGACCAGGGGTGACTCTAGAATGTGTTTGTACGATATGGGTATCAAATTAAAGGTATTAATGAGGCTTTTAAAAGGGAGTGGTGGTAGTTGTATATGTGAAGGCGTTTTCCAGATATCGACCAAAATGTGGACCAGGGTGACCCAGAACCCCATCTGTTGGATACCGCAAATTTATTTATATATGTAATACCACGAACAGTATTCCTGCCAAGATTTCAAGGGTTTTTTATTTCGCCCTGCAGAACTTTTTCATTTTATTCTACTTAATACGGAAGGTGTCACACCCATGTTACAAAGTTTTTTTTCTAAAGTTATATTTTGCGTCAATAAACCAATCCAAATACAATGTTTCATCCGTTTTTCCGTATTTGGTATAGAATTATGGCATTTTTTTCGTTTTTCGTAATTTTCGATATCGAAAAAGTGGGCCTGGTCATAGTCGGATTGCGTTCATTTTTCATACCAAGATAAAGTGAGTTCAAATAAGTACGTGAACTAAATTCAGTAAATATATGTCGATTTTTGCTCAAGTTATCGTGTTAGCGGCCATGCGGAAGGACAGACGGACGACTGTGTATAAAAACTGGGCGTGGCATCAACCGATTTCGCCCATTTTCACAGAAAACAGTTAACGTCATAAAATCTATGCCCCTACCAAATTTCAAAAGGATTGGTTAATTTTTGTTCGACTTATGGCGTTAAAAGTATCCTAGGCAAATTAAATGAAAAAGGGCGGAGCCACGCCCATTTTGAAATTTTCTTTTATTTTTGTATTTTGTTGCACCATATCATTACTGGAGTTGAATGTTGACATAATTTACTTATATATTGTAAAGATATTAAATTTTTTGTTAAAATTTTACTTTAAAAACAATTTTTTTTTTTAAAGTGGGCGTGGTCCTTCTCCGATTTTGCTAATTTTTATTAAGCATACATATAGTAATAGGAGTAACGTTCCTGCCAAATTTCATCATGATATCTTCAACGACTGCCAAATTACAGCTTGCAAAATTTTTAAATTACCTTCTTTTAAAAGTGGGCGGTGCCAAGTCCATTGTCCAAAATTTTACTAATTTTCTATTCTGCGTCATAAGTTCAACTCACCTACCAAGTTTCATCGCTTAATCTGTCTTTGGTAATGAATTATTGCACTTTTTCGGTTTTTCGAAATTTTCGATATCGAAAAAGTGGGCGTGGTTATAGTCCGATATCGTTCATTTTAAATAGGGATCTGAAATGAGTACTCAGGAACCTACATACCAAATTTCATCAAGACACCTCAAAATTTACTCAAGTTATCGTGTTAACGGACGGACGTATGGACGGACGGACATGGCTCAATCAAATTTTTTTTTTCGATCCTGATTATTTTGATATATGGAAGTCTATATCTATCTCGATTCCTTTATACCTGTACAACCAACCGTTATCCAATCAAACTTAATATACTCTGTGAGCTCTGCTCAACTGAGTATAAAAATAGGTAGGTACTTTGTGTGAGGATGCAAAGCTTCACGTTTTTTGTGGTCTGCATGTAAAAACTGTGACGAATCACGTATTTCAAAAATATATGACGTAAGCGTAACTAGTTGATGAAATTTGATGAATTTTGAAGCTTCTATCCGTAAAAAAGGGTCAAAAATGACAGTTTATATGAAGTATATAATATATATACCACCGATATCTATGATTTTTTTAGACAACAATATATGCTTTATACGTAAGCAATCGGTGAAATTTGAAGCTTCTAGCTCGTAAAATAGGGCAGTAATTACGAAAAGTTTCTTATCTGAACAATCGGTTGTGGGGGATATATAATATTTATACGACCGATCTCATAAATTTTTTCAGGCAACAATATGTGCAATATACGAAAGTATATGGTGAAGTTTGAAGCTTCAATCTGTTAAATTGAGTAAGATATTACAAAAATCGTCTTTTTCTGAAAAAACGGTTGTATGGAGGATATATGCTATAGTGGTCCGATCCGGCCGGTTCCGACAAATGTCTTATCGGACAACCAAATACACCCGCTCACCAAGTTTTATCAAGATATCTCAAAAATTGAGGGACTAGTTTGCATACAAATCGGCAGACGGACAGACGGACATGGCTAAATCAACTCAGCTCTTCATCCTGATTATTTCGGTATACTTAATGGTGGGTCTATCTATTTTCTATTTTTTTCCTTTTTTTTATACCATTTCATTTTCATGAATGTTATAAAAAGTTATGACGCTTTTAGTAACCGGGTTTCATATCGACATACCCTAACGAGCATATGTGTACATCTAGGTATTTTTTCCAATTTCCAGCAATTTTGGCTTCACTAAAATAATTTTTACTATTCAGACTGGTTACTGGTAGACGTGGTAAAGCAAGGGCACGGTACAACGAATGATCGAAATACCGCTAGACGATTTTTCGTTGGCATTAAAACTACCGCCTCTATAACTGGTGTTAGTGAAAATCTCATTCAACATGTACGCCAGAGAAACCATTCGAGTTTACGTCGAACTATATGAATGGTATTACATGCCTTCAAGTGTACATAAAATTTTAGTACACGGAGCTTCAATAATAGAGCATTTTGGTTGGTTCCATTCCTATCGGAAAGTTGTCCGAAGAAGCCGCTGAATCCAGAAATAAAGATTTTAGAGCATATCGACGAGACCATGCAAAAAAATTATCCTCAAAGCCACAAATGAGGACATTTTAAATAATTTGTTAGTTACTTCTTACCCATTTATTTCATCGAGGAGATCGAAATTAACTAGTAAGCATGAGGAAATATCCGAAGAAATGAAATCTCTACTACTCCTACCGCAAAACCTCGACTATGATACAGAAAACTAAATATTTTAGTTTCTCAATTTTAATTGGGTACGAATATAAATACTGCATATGAAACGCAATATTTACTTAAAATATTAAAAATTGTCTTTTTCTTTTTAGTTTTTTTTTTTGGTCATATACCTATATGTATATTTGGAGATTTCATGGACTATTGACCGATCGAATAATTTCTATACTCAGTTGAGCAGAGCTCACAGAGTATATTAAGTTTGATTGGATAACGGTTGGTTGTACATATATAAAGGAATCGAGATAGATATATAGATATCAAAATAATCAGGATCGAAAAAAAATTTGATTGAGCCATGTCCGTCCGTCCGTTAACACGATAACTTGAGTAAATTTTGAGGTATCTTGATGAAATTTCGTATGTAGGTTCCTGAGCACTCATCTCAGATCGATATTTAAAATGAACGATATCGGACTATAACTACGCCCACTTTTTCGATATCGAAAATTTCGAAAAACCGAAAAAGTGCGATAATTCATTACAAAATATTTTAGTTTCTCAATTTTAATTGGGTACGAATATAAATACTGCATATGAAACGCAATATTTACTTAAAATATTAAAAATTGTTTTTTTCTTTTTAGTTTTTTTTTTTGGTCATATACCTATATGTATATTTGGAGATTTCATGGACTATTGACCGATCGAATAATTTCTATACTCAGTTGAGCAGAGCTCACAGAGTATATTAAGTTTGATTGGATAACGGTTGGTTGTACATATATAAAGGAATCGAGATAGATAGATAGATATCAAAATAATCAGGATCGAAAAAAAATTTGATTGAGCCATGTCCGTCCGTCCGTTAACACGATAACTTGAGTAAATTTTGAGGTATCTTGATGAAATTTCGTATGTAGGTTCCTGAGCACTCATCTCAGATCGATATTTAAAATGAACGATATCGGACTATAACTACGCCCACTTTTTCGATATCGAAAATTTCGAAAAACCGAAAAAGTGCGATAATTCATTACAAAATATTTTAGTTTCTCAATTTTAATTGGGTACGAATATAAATACTGCATATGAAACGCAATATTTACTTAAAATATTAAAAATTGTTTTTTTCTTTTTAGTTTTTTTTTTTGGTCATATACCTATATGTATATTTGGAGATTTCATGGACTATTGACCGATCGAATAATTTCTATACTCAGTTGAGCAGAGCTCACAGAGTATATTAAGTTTGATTGGATAACGGTTGGTTGTACATATATAAAGGAATCGAGATAGATATATAGATATCAAAATAATCAGGATCGAAAAAAAATTTGATTGAGCCATGTCCGTCCGTCCGTTAACACGATAACTTGAGTAAATTTTGAGGTATCTTGATGAAATTTCGTATGTAGGTTTCTGAGCACTCATCTCAGAGCGATATTTAAAATGAACGATATCGGACTATAACTACGCCCACTTTTTCGATATCGAAAATTTCGAAAAACGGAAAAAGTGCGATAATTCATTACAAAATATTTTAGTTTCTCAATTTTAATTGGGTACGAATATAAATACTGCATATGAAACGCAATATTTACTTAAAATATTAAAAATTGTTTTTTTCTTTTTAGTTTTTTTTTTTGGTCATATACCTATATGTATATTTGGAGATTTCATGGACTATTGACCGATCGAATAATTTCTATACTCAGTTGAGCAGAGCTCACAGAGTATATTAAGTTTGATTGGATAACGGTTGGTTGTACATATATAAAGGAATGGAGATAGATAGATAGATATCAAAATAATCAGGATCGAAAAAAAATTTGATTGAGCCATGTCCGTCCGTCCGTTAACACGATAACTTGAGTAAATTTTGAGGTATCTTGATGAAATTTCGTATGTAGGTTCCTGAGCACTCATCTCAGATCGATATTTAAAATGAGCGATATCGGACTATAACTACGCCCACTTTTTCGATATCGAAAATTTCGAAAAACCGAAAAAGTGCGATAATTCATTACAAAAGACAGATAAAGCGACGAAACTTGGTAGATGAGTTGAACTTATGACGCAGAATAGCAAATTAGTAAAATTTTGGACAATGGGCGTGGCACCGCCCACTTTTAAAAGAAGGTAATTTAAAATTTTGCAAGCTGTAATTTGGCAGTCGTTGAAGATATCATGATGAAATTTGGCAGGAACGTTACTCCTATTACTATATGTACGCTTAATAAAAATTAGCAAAATCGGAGAAGGACCACGCCCACTTTAAAAAAAAAAATTGTTTTTAAAGTAAAATTTTAACAAAAAATTTAATATCTTTACAATATATAAGTAAATTATGTCAACATTCAACTCCAGTAATGATGTGGTGCAACAAAATACAAAAATAAAAGAAAATTTCAAAATGGGCGTGGCTCCGCCCTCTTTCATTTAATTTGTCTAGGATACTTTTAACGCCATAAGTCGAACAAAAATTAACCAATCCTTTTGAAATTTGGTAGGGCATAGATTTTATGACGTTTACTGTTTTCTGTGAAAATGGGCGAAATCGGTTGATGCCACGCCCAGTTTTTATACACAGTCGTCCGTCTGTCCTTCCGCATGGCCGTTAACACGATAACTTGAGCAAAAATCGACATATCTTTAATGAACTTAGTTCACGTGCTTATTTGAACTCACTTTATCTTGGTATGAAAAATGAACGAAATCCGACTATGACCACGCCCACTTTTTCGATATCGAAAATTGCGAAAAATGAAAAAAAAATGCCATAATTCTATAGCAAATACGAAAAAACGGATGAAACATGGTAAGGTAATTGGATTGTTTTATTGACGCGAAATATAACTTTAGAAAAAACTTTATAAAATGGTTGTGACACCTACCATATTATGTAGAACAAAATGAAAAAGTTCTGCAGGGCGAAATAAAAAACCCTTAAAATCTTGGCAGGTATTACATATATAAATAAATTAGCGGTATCCAACAGATAATGTTCTGGGTCACCCTGGTCCACATTTTGGTCGATATCTGGAAAACGCCTTCACATATACAACTACCACCACTCCCTTTTAAAACTCTCATTAATGCCTTTAATTTGATACCTATATCGTATAAACTCATTCTAGAGTCACCCCTGGTCCACCTTTATGGCGATATCTCGAAAAGGCGTCCACCTATAGAACTAAGCCCCACGCCCTTTTAAAATACTTATTAACACCTTTCATTTGATACCCATTTCGTACAAACATATTCTAAAGTCACCTCTGGTCCACCTTTATGGCGATATCTCGAAAAGGCGAACACCTATAGAACGAAGGCCCACTCCCTTTTAAAAATACTCATTAACACCTTTCATTTGATACCCATATCGCACAAACAAAGTCTAGAGTAACCCCTGGTCCACTTTTATTGCGATACCTCGAAAAGGCGTCCACCTATAGAACTAAGGCCCACTCCCTTTTAAAATACTCATTAACTCCTTTCGTTTGATACCCATATTGCACAAACGAATTCTAGAGTCACCCCTGGCCCACCTTTATGGCGATATCTCGAAACGGCGTCCACCTATGGAACTAAGGATTACTCCCTT
Source organism: Eurosta solidaginis (assembly GCF_040869045.1). Classification (NCBI taxonomy): domain Eukaryota; kingdom Metazoa; phylum Arthropoda; class Insecta; order Diptera; family Tephritidae; genus Eurosta; species Eurosta solidaginis. The sequence goes on along the minus strand of NW_027137089.1, from coordinate 192,430 downwards.
TTAAAAAACTCATTACCACCTTTCTTTTGATACCCATATTGTACAAACAAATTCTAGGGTCACCCCTGGTCCACTTTTATGGTGATATTTCGAAACGGCATCCACCTATAGAACTAAGGCCCACTGCCTTTTAAAATACTCATTAACACCATTCGTTTGATGCCCATATTGTACAAACAAATTCTAGGGTCACCCCTGGTACACCTTTATGGCGATATCTCGAAACGGCGTCCACCTATGGAACTAAGGATTACTCCCTTTTAAAATACTCATTAACACCTTTCATTTGATACCCATATCGTACAAACGCATTCTAGAGTCAACCCTGATCCACCTTTAAGGCTATATCCCTAAATGGCGTCCACCTATAGAACTATGGCCCACTCCCTCATAAAATACTCTTTAATGCCTTTAATTTGATACGCATGTCATACAAACACATTCCAGGGTTTCCCTCGGTTCATTTTCCTACATGGTTATTTTCCCTTATGTTGTCACCATAGCTCTCAACTGAGTATGTAATGTTCGGTTACAACCGAACTTAACCTTCGTTACTTGTTGCTTTTAATTACTCTTTTGGTACTAGCAAACCAGCTGGAATAGTAAGCGTCATATAAAAAAAAAAAAAAAATAGCGAACAAGCTGGAATAGCTAAATTTTTTGATTTAAACCTTTTTTGGATTGTTAAATGCAAATTCAATATAAAAAGTTAAATGCATAATATGAATTATCAAATATTTTTGTTTTTAAATATTACCCAGAATTAAAAAGTGATTCGCAATACTAACATTAAAAAAAGACGAAAAAAACAACAAAAAAAAATTTTTTTTTGTTTTTAAATTCTACAAGTGATTCGCAATACTAAATTAAAAAAAAAAAAAAAAAACAAAAAAAAGACAAAAAAAAAAACACGCGAACCTTTTCGAACCATGAAACCGAGTACATTGCATAGTATATAACCCTAAATATATAAATAAATTAATGAAGTTTTGAGGAAAGTGAGGAAAATGAGTTAACGGTGAAAATGTGATTTTTCCCATACATAAAATTTTTTTATTTGCTATAACTAAGACTTTATGAAAAAATACTTATATATAAAAATGTCGTGTAATGAGACTTAAAATCGATCCCCATCAAAGTTTTTGTGTTATTAACTAATATTTTTTTCATTTCCCTAAGTCCACTGAAAGCCAAATAAATATACGATATTTATGTGGGACGGGAACACCGCAGTGGACGAAACACCTAAACTTACATACCTTAAAATACAACCTTAACATAGCAACTAAACAACTCTGCTTAACGAAGCGTCTTTTCAACAGAACAGTTTTACAAGTTCAATTTTAAACAGTTACAGTTCCGTCCAGCTCGCGAATCATCACGCTTCAACACACATAAAATAGACATTAAAAATAGTTTTAAACCTAAATCTAAGTGCGTATTAAATACATTTAAATATAAAAATAAACATTTAAATATGAAATAAACATTTGAACATTAAATAAAGATCTATTTTACTACAAATTGGTGTCAGAAAAAGGATTCGGTTTCTTACGCGAGCGGCGACGCGAAATACTTAGAAAGCGTCAGTGATAATGAAAATGCAAAGCCATCGTACCTAAGTACAGTGACATGCTTGCGAATGGAAAATTTCTAAAAAAATGTCTACTGTATGTGGCAGTCGACCGAAATATTAGTGACTGTTCATATGAAAATTATTTAAACTTTTCGTAAATGCAAAATCTAAAGTGTGCAAATTCGCTTTAGAAATTTGACAAAGAGTAACATTTTGTTGAAAGCGTGGCAGTGGCCGAATAGCGCTATCGTGTGTGTATGCAGTTGCTAAGAGGCTTACAGTACCAAAGAGGATAGATAATAAGAGACACCAGATGACAATGTCGGGCAGAATTGCAATTTCCCAATGTACCTATTTCATGGGCTCGGCCATTCCGTCTCTTCCTATTTTTCGTAATTTCTTGTCTCATATTTTTTGTTTCGCCTGACGAAAATTAAGTAGAGAATAAGTCAAAATGAGTGACATTTAGACATTGAGTTATTTTCTGCATTTGAGCTTTTTGAAGTTTTGTTAACTTTGTCCAAATGCTTACAAAATGCGATTTCATGCAAAATAGCATGTTAATATTTTTATACAAATTACTAGAATATTTATGCACAATTTATGTTCAATATTTATGCAATATTGAAAATTTTAACTTAAATAAATAAATTATACCATATTACAATTTACTTAATCAAGGGGAAGTGTTGCATTTTGCCGACGGCAAATCTTAACAATGGCAACCAAAATTTACATGGTTTCAAAATGTAATTTCATGCAACATAGCAGGCACGATATTTATGCAACAAATATATAATAAATTATATAATTTGTATACAACAATATACACTTGTACATATATCAACTTTCAAATACCTAAATATGTTTATAATTTATTTCAAATATTTTAATATACTTTTCTTTGATATTTAGTTTTGATAGATATAAAAATATTTTCAATTGAAAATAGTTCTGATCTCTCAAATTATAATACTTAAAATAAAAGAACATTTAAAAAATTTCAATCAATTTCATTAATCAGGCGGAGAACTACAAGATTTGCGTTTTGCCGACGGCAAACCATATTATTGGTCACTAAAATTGACATACATTGCATAAAGTACATATGTATGTATGTACTTATAATAAATAAAAATGTAATTATTTTATTCGCAACAATACGAATTAAGCGTTTTCATTGGGATTTGGGGGTGGTTGCATGGCTGCATTTAAATATATGTACATATGGACATGTGTCAGCTGCCATTGAACATATACATATATCTATTTATAATATTTATAAATACAAATTTACGTATACGAATGGCGAATACAATCGAATACGAAGGGCTGGCAAAGTTGTCGGCTGTCAAAAGTGCTGCCCTTTTACAGCTTTCAGAAACCGGGAGACAAAAAAGGGAATTAAATAATTGCTAGAATTAACTAAATTCCAGCTGTTTTTAGCAATAAGGCTATTTAATTCATCCATACTATTCTGGAAAGACTGTTCGCAACCTTCTTTTGTATATTACATTATAAAATTAGCGCAAATATGCTCTTTAAAGAAAGAAAAATAGCAACAAATGCAAATTTTGACATCGACGTGTCAGTGCGAATTTGTGCCATAAGAGGGCAAACTAGAAATCTTCAACCGCAACAGCAACATTGCCGCATAAAATCATGGCAAGAATATAATAAGCGTATCCATATAAAAGATGAAAAATATGAAGCGGTGAACCCGCGAAATTATGCACTTTACATAAATATTAAAAAAAAAATTTATTTTAATTTATTCGCATAATAGGGGGTAATTTATGTATTATTTTTTATACATCTTTGCTGTGCGATAGCTATGCTTCTTTGGGTGATACACCTTTTCCGAAATACTTACTTCCACACAGCCGTATGACCGTTTAATCATTATTGCTTTGCAAAAATCTTTAATTTTTAAAGATAACTTTGTTTTATATTAAAATACTTTACCTTTTTCCTTCGTTTTACATTTGAAAAGCTTTGTGTAGTAACACCGCACCTAAACCATACATTGCATTCACTTGGTAAAGTGAACATCTCAGCTAAACCTTGCTTGCATATTTCTAAATAAATATCTGAAATAAAGTAACGTAGCTTCATATGCGCGGTTTAGTGAAAGCCCCTAATATGAAGTCAAGTTGGAAATTATAAAAATCACAAAATTGGACTTTTGATGACTTTGTAAGAATGCTGTGTTGCAAAATTTCATCATGAAGTTTTTGGAAGTAAAGAAGAAGCATTTTTATGAATCAACATTCAAGAGGAAGCATCTTTATGAATGAAATGTTTGGACTTTTGCAAGAAGCTATGTTGCAACATTTCTTTCTTCCTCACGAATTTATTTCATTTGCAAATAAGTAAAAATGATACAGATTTTAGTGGTTGGTTGAAGGAATGTATGTATGTATGTTGCATGTTAGAAGAGGGGTTAGTGCGGTAGAGGTATATTAAACGACATTTGTACAAATGTGTGCAAATGTTTGTTGGTTTTGCCTTTGTTAACGATTTTGTAGTTTGGATATTTTTTGATAAGTCAATATGAGTTTAGTTAGGTGTATGTACATATGTAGGTATATGAATGTGTTTCCGTTTGTAATTTAGGTTGCATTTTGCTAAACTTGAAGAAATTGTATACTTACTACAAAACTTATAGGTAACCATTGAATGAAAATATTTTTTTTTTATGTTTTGAATTTAATTATTATTTCGATAATAAAAATTTAACTTACATCTTAGCATAACGCATAACGTATAATATATAAATTTGTAGCGGAATTACGAAATTGCCACCAAAAAGCGACAACTTCTCATACAACTTAACCTCTAAGAAAGGTATCATGATCATAAGAAAATGCTCAATAAACATTTTCTTTTCTTCTATATGTATTTTCTCATTCTATTATTCATTTCCTTAATTTCATTTATTATCAATAACAAAACTAAACTTACATACAATTTTAAAAGAAAATTATCCATATTCATATAAATAAAAATTATTTATAGTCTTTTAAAATTATAACTGAAACTTTCTTAAGCAATTGAATATGAAGAAGGAAAATAACATATTTCATAATAAAAAATTTTAAAATTTGCCTTGAAAAAAGAAAATAGAAAATTTCTTCAGTGTTTTCTTGTTATCTGGATACCTCGCTTAAACGTTAAATATTTATATTTCACCTGTATTGGAAAGCATTATTTAGCTATTTTTGTAATTTTGGATTAAGTATATGAGCCGTTTTCTTCATGATTAGCCGTGAGAAAACGGACTTTAATGTTTTCCAATACTAGGCTCTGATGCTACCCAAAGTTAAAAGTTAGTAGCTACCAACCGCTACTTGGTTGCACCCGAGATGAGGTCCGACCAAAGGTCAGCAACCTACTCGCACAGTCCCTGAATGCCAAGGACCACATTAACCCGCCAACTGGGCTCTGGATGCGGCATGCTAAAAGGGTGGGAGGGAGATTACGGCGAGCGAAGCATATGGTGAAAAAATACCTCAAACTACAAATGATATACTTAACCAGCCAGAGTATGTTCCGACTTTTAACTCCCCTGCGCAGTGCACCACCCCTATTTGATCTCCTGCTGGGATCTCGGACAAACTATGAGAACATCGCGTATCACTGAGAGAAATGTTATCGCTTTCGCCATTAGAATTTATCCGCCACGCAACTGCGTGCCGTGCTGAAGTGCCAGCATAAATTCATATATGTATCAGGCGGGAATGTGGGTGATCATCCGGTAGCTCCGAACCGCCATCCGCGGTACTCTCGGTTTGCCCCGTCCAATGATACACAACCGCAAACCCAAAAATGCCATCATTTACATGACAATTTATGTACAGCAAAGAGGGAAAGGCGATTACACTCCTATCTGTTACTTTTTCCGGTAACTTTACTAATAATTTTCTAGCGATGAGGTGGGGGACAACGCAAGCGGTAAAGCACACAAACACACTCAGGTCAGTTATGCTTATTACTATCACTAATAAAACTAAATCAACTGCCAATATGATTCGCTCTCCGCGGGGGGTTTGGTGGAGGATTTGGTGGGCGTGGGGGTATAGGAAACAAAAGAAAAGAAAATTTAAATGTAAAAATTTTAAAAAATATCGCCAATTTTGCGATGATTAAAAATTTTAATGGCTATGCATTATAGCAATTTTACCATTTTTCGAAAATTTTAATGTCGAAAAAGCGGTGTGGTCATCGCTTGATTTCGAGCATTTTTAAATTTAAAATTTTTTTTTTAACTGTGGCAATTTGAAAAAACAACCTAATTCGAGTTAGGATACAAATGATATTCTGGCTTTATAACACAAATCTGTTACAGATCTCCCTGTGTTACTTACTCACAGCCCTAGCGCCAAATGGCTGTTACAAAATATAGCAAGTTACAATGTTGAATTGTGGCTACATTTTCAGATAAAGGTCTATGTCGAATTAGGTTTTTTTTTTTTTTTTTCAAATTGCCACATATATATATACATAATCAAGTTATAGTGTTAATAGGCTGACGGACGGACGGACGGACGAACTAATAGTCCGGAATGACGAACGGACTGACGGACGGATGGACAAAAGGACTAACGGACAAAATGACGGAAGAGAGAACGGACGGACGAACGGATGTACTACCAAAGAGTTTTTATTTGTTAAGAGTTGTCATTCGATAATTTGACAAAAACAAAACAACCAATTAAAATGGAATGTTTTTTCAAAGAAGTTTTGGCAAGTTTTGTTTGACTGCCTCCGATATATTTATGCGTTGTAATGACTTATCGTAATTGCGATTTTTGTAAACAGAATTAGTCAATTATTTTAATGCAATCATTAAAATAAACCCAAGTACATATATGTAATACTCCTATATAGCTACAAAAGGCTAGGTACATTCGCAAACATAAGTGTGGCGATATATTGATGTTTGTTTTTGTATTCAATAATCGAATGTACCTAAATTTATATTTTTTCTTGTCACACTTATCACAAACATTATATAGGCTGTCTTGTTTTGATTTCGAATTCAAAACACATTGTGAGCATTTTGTAATAGGAATATAGGAGTATTACATATATGCCCAAACACGACACGAAAATGTATAGAATTTTTTTGTTTTTCACTATTTTTTCACAGTTTCATTTAGTTTAAATTGATTTAAAATTTATTTTAAAAATTTTTTCACAGTTTTATTTTGTTCTAATTTATTTAAAAATTTTTTTGTAAATTTTTTTTTTATTTTCACTATTTTCACAATTTTTCACAGGTTTTTATTTGCGCATAAATATAAGATTAGCTTCTACTTCGAAGTTTTCTGTATATTAAATGTTCATTGGAATTTTACCAATTTTGGCGCAATTTTCTTCCGATAATTTCCATAAAATAAGAGGTTAATAACTTTATTGCTGGAATCCAAATACATATACATTTATATAATATTGTATAGATTTTAAAAACACATATACAATATATATATAATACATATATAAATTTTGGAAAAACTTAATACACTTGCATAATTCCTTTTAGTTTCTTTTATCACACACAAATTCTTTTTGAAATTATATACCACCATTTCAAACTTCACTTAACACTTTACAAAATTTTTCACAATTTTCTTAACTTTCTGCACAATTTTCCGAAACAATTTTTTCTGAAATTTTTGTTTATATTTCCACTTTTTTGCACAATTTTCCGAACTAATTTTTCTAAAATTTTTGTTTATATTTCCACTTATTTCCACTATTTTGAGCATAAACAACACACACTTTTCACAACACAACACAATCTTCTTATCACTCATTTAAGCTCAAATGAACAACTTCTTTTTTTGAAGATATCTTATTTTTATGGCAATACTTCACTTCACTTAACTTTTTTATCCTTTTTTACACAATTTCATAAACTTTTTACACAATTTTAATCACTTTTTTTTACTAATTTGCACAGAATATTTACGTGTTTTTATTTCTTCACTTTTTATCCTGTGCTTTTTTTACATTTTCATTTACACTGACATTTCACATTCTCACTCAATTAATGCTTCCAGCACAAACACAATACTTTTTGCACAATTTCTTAGTTTTAAGCCAATATTTCACTTTACTTCACTTTTTTATCCTTTTTTACACAATTTAATTAACTTTTTACACAATTTCAATCACCTTTTTACTAATTGGAACAGAATATTTACCTGTTTTTATTTCTTCACTTCTTATCGTGTGCTTTTTTTTTTACACTTTCATTTACACTGACATTTCATATTCTCACTCAATTTATGTTTTAGCTCAAACACAAAAATTTTTGCACAATTTCTTGATTTTAAGCCAATATTTCACTTCACTTCACTTTTTTATATATTTTTACACAATTATATTAAATTTTTACACTATTTATTTGCCTTTTTATTCACTTTTTACACTATTTTAACACAAAAACACAATGTTAACTTTACACTCACTGAGTTAATTCTTCACTGCATTTTACCAAATCATCGCGGACAGGCACAAAGAGGAATGGCCGAGCCCATGAATTGGTACATTGGCAAATTTCATACAAAACGCAGTCGGTTTTCTGAAATGGCGATATGACGCCTCTTATTATCAAAGAGGATAGATAATAAGAGGCGTCATATCGCCATTTCAGAAAACCGACTGCGTTTTGTATGAAATTTGCCAATGTACCAATTCATGGGCTCGGCCATTCCTCTTTGTGCCTGTCCGCGATGATTTGGTAAAATGCAGTGAAGAATTAACTCAGTGAGTGTAAAGTTAACATTGTGTTTTTGTGTTAAAATAGTGTAAAAAGTGAATAAAAAGGCAAATAAATAGTGTAAAAATTTAATATAATTGTGTAAAAATATATAAAAAAGTGAAGTGAAGTGAAATATTGGCTTAAAATCAAGAAATTGTGCAAAAATTTTTGTGTTTGAGCTAAAACATAAATTGAGTGAGAATATGAAATGTCAGTGTAAATGAAAGTGTAAAAAAAAAAGCACACGATAAGAAGTGAAGAAATAAAAACAGGTAAATATTCTGTTCCAATTAGTAAAAAGGTGATTGAAATTGTGTAAAAAGTTAATTAAATTGTGTAAAAAAGGATAAAAAAGTGAAGTAAAGTGAAATATTGGCTTAAAACTAAGAAATTGTGCAAAAAGTATTGTGTTTGTGCTGGAAGCATTAATTGAGTGAGAATGTGAAATGTCAGTGTAAATGAAAATGTAAAAAAAGCACAGGATAAAAAGTGAAGAAATAAAAACACGTAAATATTCTGTGCAAATTAGTAAAAAAAGTGATTAAAATTGTGTAAAAAGTTTATGAAATTGTGTAAAAAAGGATAAAAAAGTTAAGTGAAGTGAAGTATTGCCATAAAAATAAGATATCTTCAAAAAAAGAAGTTGTTCATTTGAGCTTAAATGAGTGATAAGAAGATTGTGTTGTGTTGTGAAAAGTGTGTGTTGTTTATGCTCAAAATAGTGGAAATAAGTGGAAATATAAACAAAAATTTTAGAAAAATTAGTTCGGAAAATTGTGCAAAAAAGTGGAAATATAAACAAAAATTTCAGAAAAAATTGTTTCGGAAAATTGTGCAGAAAGTTAAGAAAATTGTGAAAAATTTTGTAAAGTGTTAAGTGAAGTTTGAAATGGTGGTATATAATTTCAAAAAGAATTTGTGTGTGATAAAAGAAACTAAAAGGAATTATGCAAGTGTATTAAGTTTTTCCAAAATTTATATATGTATTATATATATATTGTATATGTGTTTTTAAAATCTATACAATATTATATAAATGTATATGTATTTGGATTCCAGCAATAAAGTTATTAACCTCTTATTTTATGGAAATTATCGGAAGAAAATTGCGCCAAAATTGGTAAAATTCCAATGAACATTTAATATACAGAAAACTTCGAAGTAGAAGCTAATCTTATATTTATGCGCAAATAAAAACCTGTGAAAAATTGTGAAAATAGTGAAAATAAAAAAAAAATTTACAAAAAAATTTTTAAATAAATTAGAACAAAATAAAACTGTGAAAAAATTTTTAAAATAAATTTTAAATCAATTTAAACTAAATGAAACTGTGAAAAAATAGTGAAAAACAAAAAAATTCTATACATTTTCGTGTCGTGTTTGGGCATATATGTAATACTCCTATATTCCTATTACAAAATGCTCACAATGTGTTTTGAATTCGAAATCAAAACAAGACAGCCTATATAATGTTTGTGATAAGTGTGACAAGAAAAAATATAAATTTAGGTACATTCGATTATTGAATACAAAAACAAACATCAATATATCGCCACACTTATGTTTGCGAATGTACCTAGCCTTTTGTAGCTATATAGGAGTATTACATATATGTACTTGGGTTTATTTTAATGATTGCATTAAAATAATTGACTAATTCTGTTTACAAAAATCGCAATTACGATAAGTCATTACAACGCATAAATATATCGGAGGCAGTCAAACAAAACTTGCCAAAACTTCTTTGAAAAAACATTCCATTTTAATTGGTTGTTTTGTTTTTGTCAAATTATCGAATGACAACTCTTAACAAATAAAAACTCTTTGGTAGTACATCCGTTCGTCCGTCCGTTCTCTCTTCCGTCATTTTGTCCGTTAGTCCTTTTGTCCATCCGTCCGTCAGTCCGTTCGTCATTCCGGACTATTAGTTCGTCCGTCCGTCCGTCCGTCAGCCTATTAACACTATAACTTGATTATGTATATATATATGTGGCAATTTGAAAAAAAAAAAAAAAAAACCTAATTCGACATAGACCTTTATCTGAAAATGTAGCCACAATTCAACATTGTAACTTGCTATATTTTGTAACAGCCATTTGGCGCTAGGGCTGTGAGTAAGTAACACAGGGAGATCTGTAACAGATTTGTGTTATAAAGCCAGAATATCATTTGTATCCTAACTCGAATTAGGTTGTTTTTTCAAATTGCCACAGTTAAAAAAAAAATTTTAAATTTAAAAATGCTCGAAATCAAGCGATGACCACACCGCTTTTTCGACATTAAAATTTTCGAAAAATGGTAAAATTGCTATAATGCATAGCCATTAAAATTTTTAATCATCGCAAAATTGGCGATATTTTTTAAAATTTTTACATTTAAATTTTCTTTTCTTTTGTTTCCTATACCCCCACGCCCACCAAATCCTCCACCAAACCCCCCGCGGAGAGCGAATCATATTGGCAGTTGATTTAGTTTTATTAGTGATAGTAATAAGCATAACTGACCTGAGTGTGTTTGTGTGCTTTACCGCTTGCGTTGTCCCCCACCTCATCGCTAGAAAATTATTAGTAAAGTTACCGGAAAAAGTAACAGATAGGAGTGTAATCGCCTTTCCCTCTTTGCTGTACATAAATTGTCATGTAAATGATGGCATTTTTGGGTTTGCGGTTGTGTATCATTGGACGGGGCAAACCGAGAGTACCGCGGATGGCGGTTCGGAGCTACCGGATGATCACCCACATTCCCGCCTGATACATATATGAATTTATGCTGGCACTTCAGCACGGCACGTAGTTGCGTGGCGGATAAATTCTAATGGCGAAAGCGATAACATTTCTCTCAGTGATACGCGATGTTCTCATAGTTTGTCCGAGATCCCAGCAGGAGATCAAATAGGGGTGGTGCACTGCGCAGGGGAGTTAAAAGTCGGAACATACTCTGGCTGGTTAAGTATATCATTTGTAGTTTGAGGTATTTTTTCACCATATGCTTCGCTCGCCGTAATCTCCCTCCCACCCTTTTAGCATGCCGCATCCAGAGCCCAGTTGGCGGGTTAATGTGGTCCTTGGCATTCAGGGACTGTGCGAGTAGGTTGCTGACCTTTGGTCGGACCTCATCTCGGGTGCAACCAAGTAGCGGTTGGTAGCTACTAACTTTTAACTTTGGGTAGCATCAGAGCCTAGTATTGGAAAACATTAAAGTCCGTTTTCTCACGGCTAATCATGAAGAAAACGGCTCATATACTTAATCCAAAATTACAAAAATAGCTAAATAATGCTTTCCAATACAGGTGAAATATAAATATTTAACGTTTAAGCGAGGTATCCAGATAACAAGAAAACACTGAAGAAATTTTCTATTTTCTTTTTTCAAGGCAAATTTTAAAATTTTTTATTATGAAATATGTTATTTTCCTTCTTCATATTCAATTGCTTAAGAAAGTTTCAGTTATAATTTTAAAAGACTATAAATAATTTTTATTTATATGAATATGGATAATTTTCTTTTAAAATTGTATGTAAGTTTAGTTTTGTTATTGATAATAAATGAAATTAAGGAAATGAATAATAGAATGAGAAAATACATATAGAAGAAAAGAAAATGTTTATTGAGCATTTTCTTATGATCATGATACCTTTCTTAGAGGTTAAGTTGTATGAGAAGTTGTCGCTTTTTGGTGGCAATTTCGTAATTCCGCTACAAATTTATATATTATACGTTATGCGTTATGCTAAGATGTAAGTTAAATTTTTATTATCGAAATAATAATTAAATTCAAAACATAAAAAAAAAATATTTTCATTCAATGGTTACCTATAAGTTTTGTAGTAAGTATACAATTTCTTCAAGTTTAGCAAAATGCAACCTAAATTACAAACGGAAACACATTCATATACCTACATATGTACATACACCTAACTAAACTCATATTGACTTATCAAAAAATATCCAAACTACAAAATCGTTAACAAAGGCAAAACCAACAAACATTTGCACACATTTGTACAAATGTCGTTTAATATACCTCTACCGCACTAACCCCTCTTCTAACATGCAACATACATACATACATTCCTTCAACCAACCACTAAAATCTGTATCATTTTTACTTATTTGCAAATGAAATAAATTCGTGAGGAAGAAAGAAATGTTGCAACATAGCTTCTTGCAAAAGTCCAAACATTTCATTCATAAAGATGCTTCCTCTTGAATGTTGATTCATAAAAATGCTTCTTCTTTACTTCCAAAAACTTCATGATGAAATTTTGCAACACAGCATTCTTACAAAGTCATCAAAAGTCCAATTTTGTGATTTTTATAATTTCCAACTTGACTTCATATTAGGGGCTTTCACTAAACCGCGCATATGAAGCTACGTTACTTTATTTCAGATATTTATTTAGAAATATGCAAGCAAGGTTTAGCTGAGATGTTCACTTTACCAAGTGAATGCAATGTATGGTTTAGGTGCGGTGTTACTACACAAAGCTTTTCAAATGTAAAACGAAGGAAAAAGGTAAAGTATTTTAATATAAAACAAAGTTATCTTTAAAAATTAAAGATTTTTGCAAAGCAATAATGATTAAACGGTCATACGGCTGTGTGGAAGTAAGTATTTCGGAAAAGGTGTATCACCCAAAGAAGCATAGCTATCGCACAGCAAAGATGTATAAAAAATAATACATAAATTACCCCCTATTATGCGAATAAATTAAAATAAATTTTTTTTTTAATATTTATGTAAAGTGCATAATTTCGCGGGTTCACCGCTTCATATTTTTCATCTTTTATATGGATACGCTTATTATATTCTTGCCATGATTTTATGCGGCAATGTTGCTGTTGCGGTTGAAGATTTCTAGTTTGCCCTCTTATGGCACAAATTCGCACTGACACGTCGATGTCAAAATTTGCATTTGTTGCTATTTTTCTTTCTTTAAAGAGCATATTTGCGCTAATTTTATAATGTAATATACAAAAGAAGGTTGCGAACAGTCTTTCCAGAATAGTATGGATGAATTAAATAGCCTTATTGCTAAAAACAGCTGGAATTTAGTTAATTCTAGCAATTATTTAATTCCCTTTTTTGTCTCCCGGTTTCTGAAAGCTGTAAAAGGGCAGCACTTTTGACAGCCGACAACTTTGCCAGCCCTTCGTATTCGATTGTATTCGCCATTCGTATACGTAAATTTGTATTTATAAATATTATAAATAGATATATGTATATGTTCAATGGCAGCTGACACATGTCCATATGTACATATATTTAAATGCAGCCATGCAACCACCCCCAAATCCCAATGAAAACGCTTAATTCGTATTGTTGCGAATAAAATAATTACATTTTTATTTATTATAAGTACATACATACATATGTACTTTATGCAATGTATGTCAATTTTAGTGACCAATAATATGGTTTGCCGTCGGCAAAACGCAAATCTTGTAGTTCTCCGCCTGATTAATGAAATTGATTGAAATTTTTTAAATGTTCTTTTATTTTAAGTATTATAATTTGAGAGATCAGAACTATTTTCAATTGAAAATATTTTTATATCTATCAAAACTAAATATCAAAGAAAAGTATATTAAAATATTTGAAATAAATTATAAACATATTTAGGTATTTGAAAGTTGATATATGTACAAGTGTATATTGTTGTATACAAATTATATAATTTATTATATATTTGTTGCATAAATATCGTGCCTGCTATGTTGCATGAAATTACATTTTGAAACCATGTAAATTTTGGTTGCCATTGTTAAGATTTGCCGTCGGCAAAATGCAACACTTCCCCTTGATTAAGTAAATTGTAATATGGTATAATTTATTTATTTAAGTTAAAATTTTCAATATTGCATAAATATTGAACATAAATTGTGCATAAATATTCTAGTAATTTGTATAAAAATATTAACATGCTATTTTGCATGAAATCGCATTTTGTAAGCATTTGGACAAAGTTAACAAAACTTCAAAAAGCTCAAATGCAGAAAATAACTCAATGTCTAAATGTCACTCATTTTGACTTATTCTCTACTTAATTTTCGTCAGGCGAAACAAAAAATATGAGACAAGAAATTACGAAAAATAGGAAGAGACGGAATGGCCGAGCCCATGAAATAGGTACATTGGGAAATTGCAATTCTGCCCGACATTGTCATCTGGTGTCTCTTATTATCTATCCTCTTTGTTATTATCTATCCTCTTTGACATTGTCATCTGGTGTCTCTTATTATCTATCCTCTTTGTTATTGGTGCCGAAGTCGCTGGTGGTTTCGCTGCTGCTGATGTTGCTGCTGAGGGCGTGGAGTGGGTATTTGTGTACCGTTATGCGCGTTATATTTTTATGGTGCGACAAAATGCACCGTTTGTCATGTAATGGTACAGCACCGCTCAATTTTTACCATATTTCTATAATAGATGATTCGATTGGAATTTTCCATAATTAGGGAAGAATTCCGTTTAAAAAAACTTTATTTGCGTTTTAGTTAAAAATGTCTTCTTTCCCCTTTTTCTCCACACTTGCCACTGCACCACTTTTTTGATCAGGCTCCAGCCTCACGGTCGCCATATAAAGGTTCATTATATGAACCTCCGAAAAATGGACGTGCGCTTGGCACGCGCAACGCACTCCACACACAAGACACCAAAACGCAGTGTTTTTAGTTTTAATTATTTTATTTATTAAGTAGTTGTATAATAATGTCTTTTAATTATTTTACTCTTATTATTATTTATTAACTTTAGTTTGCACACTCGATAATTTTAGTTTTGTTTTTTGCGCCAATAGGGGGACTCATGTAACCGTATAAATGCCTTATAAAGTGTGTAAACGTATAAATTTATCTAGTTTACGCACGAGCTGTCAAATTTTGTATGAAAAATCATTTACACAATTTGTATAAATTTACGCGCACATTTCATTGTGTAAACGCGGTAAACTCAAAGGAATGCAACCTTGCAGACATTACAGCCGGCATTTTCATCAGAAATCTCCAACATCAGCAAGTAAAGGCGTTTTAGTTTTGATTTTTCACTTAATCTTGGTATTTTTTAATTTGTATAACAATCAAAAAATTTTTTTGGCAATAATACAGCTGAAAAACAATCAAGTTTATCAAGAGTATTACTAGGTGCGTTCATATAACCGCGTGTGTAAATGGATATAATTTTACACCTTATAAGTTTTTTATGCTATCATGAGTCCCCCTAATGTTCGTCTTGCGTTTTTAGTTGTCCAAATTTTAATGATTATTCAGAGCCGAATTGCTGTGTTCAAGTTGTTCCACACCCGTGGGTAGACAACGGGTGTTGCAGCAACTTGAACACAGGGTGACATTTTATTATTTATTATAGCTCTGTTACACTATAGGTGGACGCCTTTTCGAGATATCGCCATAAAGGTGGACCAGGGGTGACTCCAGAATTTGTTTGTACGATATGGGTATCAAATGAAAGGTGTTAATAAGTATTTTAAAAGGGAGTGGGCCTTAGATCTATAGGTGGACGCCTTTTCGGGATATCGTTATAAAGGTGGACCAGGGGTGACTCTAGAATGCGTTTGTGCAATATGGGTATCAAATGAAAGGTGTTAATGAGTGTTTTAAAAGGGAGTGGGTCTTAGTTCTATGGGTGGACGCCTTTTCGAGATATCGTTATAAAGGTGGACCAGGGGTGACTCTAGAATGCGTTTGTGCAATATGGGTATCAAACGAAAGGTGTTAATGAGTATTTTAAAAGGGAGTGGGCCTTAGTTCTATGGGTGGACGCCTTTTCGAGATATCGCCATAAAGGTGGACCAGGGGTGACTCTAGAATTTGTTTGTACGATATGGGTATCAAATGAATGGTGCTAATGAGTATTTTAAAAGGGAGTGGGCCTTAGATCTATAGGTGGACGCCTTTTCGATATATCGCTATAAAGGTGGACCAGGGGTGACTCTATAATGTGTTTGTACAATATGGGCGTCAAATTAAAGGTATTAATAAGCATTTTAAAAGGGAGTGGTGGTAGTTGTATATGTGAAGGCGTTTTCGAGATATCGACCAAAATGTGGACCAGGGTGACCCAGAACATCATCTGTCGGGTACCGCTAATTTATTTATATATGTAATACCCCGAACAGTATTCCTGTCATGATTCCAAGGGATTTTGATTTCGCCCTGCAGAACTTTTTCATTTTCTTCTACTATTTGTAGGTGTCACATCCGTTTTACAAAGTTTTTTTCTAAAGTAATATTTTGTGTCAATAAACAAATTCAATTACCATGTTTCATCCCTTTTTTCGTATTTGGTATAGAATTATGGCATTTTTTTCATTTTTCGTAATTTTCGATATCAAAAAATTGGGCGTGGTCATAATCGGATTTCGGCCATTTTTTATACCAATACAAAGTGAGTTCAGATAATTATGTGAACTGAGTTTAGTAATGATATATCGATTTTTGCTCAAGTTATCGTGTTAACGGCCGAGCGGAAGGACAGACGGTCGACTGTGTATAAAAACTGGGCGTGGCTTCAACCGATTTCGCCCATTTTCACAGGAAACAGTTATCATCCTAGAATCTAAGCCCCTACCAAATTCCACAAGGATTGGTAAATTTTTGTTCGACTTATGGCATTAAATGTATCCTAGACAAATCAAATGAAAAAGGGCGGAGCCACGCCCATTTTGAAATTTTCTTTTAATTTTGTATTTTGTTGCACCATATCATTACTGGAGTCAATGTTGACATAATTTACTTATATTCTGTAAAGATATTAAATTTTTTGTAGAAATTTCACTTTAAAAAATTTTTTTTAAAAGTGGGCGTGGTCGTTCTCTGATTTTGCTAATTTTTATTAAGAATACATATAGTAATAGGAGTAACGTTCCTGCCAAATTTCATCATGATATCTTCAACGACTGCCCAATTACAGCTTGCAAAACTTCTAAATTACCTTCTTTTAAAAGTGGGCGGTGCCACGCCCATTGTCCAAAATTTTACTTATTTTCTATTCTGCGTTATAAGTTCAACCCATCTACCAAGCTTCATTGCTTTATCCATCTTTGGTAATGAATTATCGCACTTTTTCGATTTTTCGAAATTTTCGATGTCGAAAAAGTGGGCGTGGTTTTAGTCCGATATCATTCATTTTAAATAGCGATCCTACATACCAAATTTCGTCAAGATACCTCAAAATTTACTCAAGTTATCGTGTTAACGGACGGACGGACGGACGGACAAATTTGTTTTCGATACTGATGATTTTGATATATGGAAGTCTATATCTATCTCGATTCCTTTATACCTGTACAACCAACCGTTATCCAATCAAAGTTAATATACTCTGTAAGCTCTGCTCAACTGAGTATAAAAATACGCTCATTGTAATAAAAATAAAATAATTAAAAACTTGAAAGAGCCTATGATTATAACCGAAACGCCCACAAAAGCGTTCGACACAGTACAAATAGATACGATAGGCCCTCTTTCCATAACGGAAAATGGAAATGAATATGCAGTTACTATAGTATGTGACTTGACTAAGTATTTGGTTACAATACCAATAGCCAAAGCGATATTCGAAAATTTTATCCTAGTTTATGGTTGCATGAAGACAATTTTAACGGATATGGGAAGCGAATATAAAAATAGCTTATTTTAAGAATTATGCAAGTTTCTAAAAATAAGCCATAAAACGTCCACACCTTACCACCATCAAACTTTAGGCACAGTTGAACGTAGTCATAGAATATTCAATGAATACGTACGTTCCTACATATCCATTGACAAAAATGATTGGGATGAATATCTTAAATATTTTGTGTATTGCTACAATACTACCCCATTTACAGTTCATAATTTTTGTCCATACGAACTAGTATTTGCTAAAAAACCCCAGACTTACGAATTGTTAAGAGAAAACACAGTAAGCCCATTATACAATTATGAGGCTTACGACAAAGAAATTAAGTATAGGTTACAAATAGCGCAAGATAGAGCATATAAGTTAGTAAAACAGGCTAAGGAAAAACAAAAAATTAGTTATGATAGGAAAACACAATATAAAGAAATAAATTTAGGAAATTTAGTGTTAGTAAAAAATTAATCAGGGCATAAGTTAGATAGTAGGTATAAAGGATCCTTTAGAGTAGTAAATATCGATGAAAACAATAATTTTACATTAATTCCCTATAAGGTAGAAAAGATCGATAAAAACAATGTAGAAAATAGAAACATAGAAAACATAAATCAAACTAATAAAAATAAAAAATTGTAATACATAAAAATAGACTTTAACTCATAAAATAAGAGCAAACATTTAGCATTAGCCAAGAAAGCAAATACAACACAAGAGCCCAATGCTTAGGCGAGTGTGATTTCAGCAGTTTGACCGCGGTTCGATCCCCGGTGAAACCTGTTGAAAGAAATAAAAACATTACGAAATTGCCTGACGATGATGACGTGGCGGTTTTCGAAATGGTACCATCGCAATATGCCAGTAAATGTTTCCTTCTTTTCAGTTTTTCCCAATAAAAACCAAAAATAATAATTGAATAACAATTATCATTTATCGGTGTTAAGCTAATTAATTCTTAAAAATCTTAAGTAAAAATTGCATACACCACTAATCATAAAAACATTTAATTATTCAATATAGAAAGTTCTGATATCAAAGAGCGGCTTTACTTGCTTTTTTCGCTGCAAAATTTTTATAGTAATATCAAAATTTAACTGTCTTGCCAAACGGATTCAACACAAAGCTTTTGATTCTTGAAATGACGCTGAAGGAACGTTCTGCACCAGCTAGAGCGACAGGTATAGTGCAAAAGATACGTAAAGCAACACAAATGTTGGGGAAAATCGTATACAGATTTTGGACATAGATTGCATTTAGCAGTTCCAATGGTGACAGACCTTTATCAAAACTTGCTTCGTAAATGTGTTTCAAGTGAATTATTTCGCATTCTAAGATTTGAGAAATGTCCGACTTGTATTTTTCGACAAATTTTGCTGCGCTCGCCCGAACCGTAGTTTCATTCAAGTCTTCAAATTGCCACAAAAAGGAAAACCTCTAGCTCGAATTTCTCATAGCTGCAAATCGTTCAGTAATGCCAGTGGTTACCGAATCAACGTTCACCAGGAATGTGTTGTTTTTAAAATCAGACTCTGAATCATCCGTAATCATCTCATTTAAATTATCTTCAGAACGTCTTTTGGGTTTTCTCTTTCGAATGCATTCGTTTAAAATTGTTTCCCATCGGTTCCTGATCAACTTCAAATCAGCTAATAAGGCATCTAGATGTCGGACCTCAACATCTATGGTGGCGTCTCTAGCCTGGAGGACCACGTTTCTTTCATTAATGGTAGTCAGTACTTTGAACCAAATTGAGGACAGCAAGATACATTCGAACTTGTTGATGTACTTGAGAATGTCGGTAACATCTCCGTACTCGAATGCGTGCGCAGTCCAATTTGGCTTTTGGCTGAAAGAATATGAAGAGAGCTCGGTAAATTTTTTTTGAGGATGTCCCATCATTGTGGAGTGCTGCTGAAAATAGTAAAACATTTTTGTTCAACTCCGAAGAATGTAATTGCAGCCGTACAACATTCTGCAGCATCAACACCACATAAATTGAGACTGTGGGTTGGACAAGGCGAGTAATCAGCATTCGAGTTTTTGTCGAGAATGTGACGTACTGCTCCGTTGTAGGCTCCTTTCATATTCGCACCGTCATCGTACCCTTGTGCACGACAATCTTCAATCAAGTATGGCTAAGTAGATCAGCGCTTTTTTGACCAGTTTTTTTGGTCACAATTCACGAAAGCCAAAAACCGTTCTTGATTTGTAAAATTCGTTGCTTTCGAATTGAAATGGAGTTAGCGCAAAATGAACATAGTCAAGCATAGCATCAACGATAATGCCAAAATATTTGGCTTTCTTGGCCTTGATCTAATATAGTTTCCCTCACGTGTTTTGCACAAATTTCTATAAACTCGTTCTGAATGTCTGGGGAAAGATAGTGTACTTGTAAACGTTTGTGCTGCTGTTGTGAAATCCTAACTTTATCCAAATGATCTCTAAGTATTGGATCATATTGGTTTATGAGATCTTAGATGCCCAAAAAATGTCCATCGTTTCGTTCACCAAGATATATACTTTCACCTTTGAAAGCTAGGCCTCTTTCACCCAAAAATAAAATAGTGTTCAAAATTCTATATAAAATTTCTTTCCACTTTTGAGTTTCAGTGATTAGCCATTCATTGATAAGTGTATCAATTGTAGCCTCCTTTTGAATTAGATTTTGTAAAGATCGCCATTGAATATAACATTTAATGGGATCTTGAGAATTTTCGTGTGATGGCAGTTTATCGTATAGCTTCTTCCATACCTGGAATTTCGAATATCCGCACAACAAATTTTATGTCGATTTAAAGTATTGGTGCTTAACAGACGACATGGTAATAAAAAGCATTGCTACTGGCACACCACACTAACCAGTCACGCTCCACTTTCTCTCCACTTGGCAAGATTCTGTTTAACAACGAGGTAGGAAATGACTTGTCATGACAATCACGTGGAAAAATAACCGGACACTTTTGATTACCTCGAAGAATTATTTCGTTGACTTCTTCAGAACGCAAAAACTAATTATTCACGGTACCGATATCGAAGCCGTTTAAATAATCTGGACTTTGACACAGAGTTGGTGGTATTGTTGGAAGACTTTTTGAAGATGACCCTTCATCAGTGTCACCACGAAAACTTTACGATTTCTTTACGGATTCATGTAAACATACATTTTTGTTTGATGTTTTTATTGTCTCCCCAGGCCCAGGCAAAATATCATTATCAATATTCGTTGCTTTTGAAATGCGGCTTAAAATTTGGAACAACTTAAGACTCTCCTGAATTAAAAAAATATCTTCGTACCTCTAAATCGCGGGCCCCCAGAGAAACCCTGGGCCCGGGGGGAATCCCCCTATTCCCCCTCCCCTCTCGTCGGGCCTGCCCGAAGAGCAGTCATCTCGGTCCAATTCTGTTCTTGCTATTTATTAATGATATCTGTACCACAATAAAATATTCCAAAATTTGGTATAGAGATATGTCATTTTTATATTTTTCGTAATTTTCGATATCGAAAAAGCGGGCGTGGTCACAGTCCGATGTTGGCCTTTTTTTAACAATATAAAGTGAGTTCAGATAAGTACGTGAACTAAGTTTAGGAAAGATATATCGATTTTTGCTCAGGTTATCATGTTAACGGCCAAGCGGAAGGGCAGGCGGTCGACTGTATATAAAAACTGGGGGTGGCTTCAACCGATTTCGCCCATTTTCACAGAAAACAATTATCGTCACAGAATCTATGCCCCTACCAAATTTCACAAGGATTGGTATATTTTTGTTCGACTTATGTCGTTAAAAGTATTATAGACAAATTAAATGAAAAAGGGCGGAGCCACGCCCATTTTGATATATTCTTTAATTTTTGTATTTTTTTGCACAAATCATTACTGGAGTTGAATGCTGACATAATTTATTTATATACATATTGCAAAGATATTCAATTTTTTGTTAAAATTTTACTTTTAAAATTATTATTATTATTTTTTGAAAGTGGGCGTGTTCGTTATCCGATTTTACTAATTTTTATTTAGCACATATATAGTAATAGGAGTAACATTCGTGCCAAATTTCATCATGATATCTTCAACGACCGCCAAATAACAGCTTGCAAAACTTTTTAATTACCTTCTTTTAAAAGTGGGCGGCACCACGCCCATTGTCCAAAATTATACTAAATTTCTATTCTGCGTCATAAGGTCAACCTACCTACCAAGTTTCATCGCTTTATCCGTCCTTGGTAATAAATTGTCGGAGTTTTTCGGTTTTTCGCAATTTTCGATATCGAAAAAGTGGGCGTGGTTATAGTCCGATTTCGTTCATATTAAATAGCGATCTGAGATGAGTGCCCAGGAACGTACATACCAATCACGATACCTCAAAATGTACTCAAGCTATCGTGTTTACGGACGGGCATGGCTAAATGAATTTCTTGGAAACCAATCCAATCACCATGTTTCATCCCTTTTTCGTATTTGGTATAGAGTTATATCATTTTTAAAATTTTTCCAAAACTTCGATATCGAAAAAGTGGGCGTGGTCATAGTCGGATTTCGCCCATTTTCAATACCAAGATAAATTGACTTCATATAAGTACGTGAACTAAGTTTATTAAAGATATATCGGTTTTTGCTCAAGTTATCGTGTTAAGGGCCGACGGAAGCACAGAAGGTCGACTGTGTATAAAAATTGGGCGTGGTTTCAACCGATTTCGCCCATTATCTCAGAAAACGGTTATCGTCATAGAAGCTATGCCCGTACCAAATTTCACAAGGTTTGGTAAATTTTTGTTCGACATATGGAATGAAAAGTATTCTTGAAAAATTAAATGAAAAAGGGCGAAGCCACGCACATTTTGGAATTTTCTTTTATATTTGTATTTTGTTGAACCATATCATTACTGGAGTTGAATGTTGACATAATTTACTTATATACTGTAAAGATATTAAATTTTTTGTTAAAATTAGACTTAACAATTTTTTTTAAAAGGTGGGCGTGTTCGTAATCCGCTTTTGCTAATTTTTATTTAGCACATATATATTAATAGTAGTAACATTCGTGCCAAATTTCATCATGATATCATCAACGACAGCCAAATGACAGCTTGCAAAACTTTTAAATTACCTTCTTGTAAAAGTGGGCGGTGCCACGCCCATTGTCCAAAATTTTACTAATTATCTATTCTGCGTCATAAGGTCAACCCACCGACCAAGTTTCATCGCTTTAGCCGTGTTTGGTAATGAATTATTGCACTTTTTCGGTTTTTCGAAATTTTCTATATCGAAAAAGTGGGCGTGGTTATGGTCCGATTTCGTTCATTTTAAATAGCGAACTAAGATGAATGCCCAGGAACCTACACACTAAATTTCATCAAGATACCTTTAAATTTACTCAAGTTATCGTGTTTACGGACGTACGGACGGACGAACGGACATGGCTAAATGAATTTCTTTTTTCGCTCAGATCGTTTTGATATATAGAAGTCGATATCTATCTCGACTAGTTTATGCCGTTACAGATTACCGTTATGCGAACAAAATTAATATACTCTGTGAGCTCTGCTCAGCTGAGTATAAAAATTATGCAAAGAAGTTAGCAATATCTTGATCGTCGCTAGAGAAATCATCACGGTATTTCATACTAGAAGGAAACCCTTTAACCCTACGTTTAGAGTTCATGAAATCATAGAAAGCTATCGGGTTGCAAGTTATTTTCTTTTTCATCGCACAGAGGTAGGTATTCTAACACTTTTTATTTAATTCAAAATATTTATGACGCAATATAGAGTACTTTAAGTAGTCGGAGTGTGAACACGCCTTATTACACAGTTTTAAGGAACGCGATGTTTTGTTTTTTAAAGATTTAAGTTCTTTGGTGTACCATATTTGTGGAAACTTAGGTACATGTCTTTCCAGAATAGCGTGAATGATGGCATTGAAGTCAGAAATGTTTTTGGCAATATCTGCACCGGATTTGGGCGAAACTACTGTAGATAAAATTTGGTTGAGTTTTTTAAAATTAGCTTTCGCGAAATCGAATCTAAAACTAGAGTTCTTTTCTGTGGTATTGCAACTCCGAGAACCCTTTTCCAATACGTAAACTATTTCCAGCGAACGATGGTAAGGGTCCTCAGGTACAGTAAGAGGTTCACGCCTCCTAAGAGTGGATTTTGATGTATCATCAAAAAATACCAAATCAAGTACCTTCCCGAACATGTTTGAATCTATATTTATCTGTCTTAGGCAAAGTTCAGTTATTCCGGCTAAAAAGTTGATGCTGGTCAATTTTGAAGAAACCGGGACAATACCATGGTCGGATGTGGTCCATGATACATGCGGAAGATTAAAGTCATCCAAGAAAATTATAGAATCAATGGGCTTCAACATTGAATTGATAGCTT
This sequence comes from Eurosta solidaginis, assembly GCF_040869045.1. NCBI lineage: Eukaryota > Metazoa > Arthropoda > Insecta > Diptera > Tephritidae > Eurosta > Eurosta solidaginis. Next base: position 168,069 of record NW_027137089.1, on the reverse strand, counting down.
TCGACAACGAAATATGATTCATATACACCGAGGGATCTGAAGATGGTGGTATATAGCAAATGGCAATGTAGTTAAAACCTATTCCCAGCTGGATTTTAATGCAATTAAATTCCGTAGCTTCTATAACAGGTAAATTAACCTCAGCGGAAGGTATAGAAGAATGTACGGCGAGCAAAACTCCACCCGAACTCTGTTCAAGCGGTCATTTCTGTATATTTGGCAATCATTGCAAAGAATCTCTGCATTAAAAATATGAGACTTTAACCAAGTTTCAGAAAAAGCGATGATATTGTAATTAAAGTTAAATGATTTCAAGTACAGTTGAGTTAGTTTCGTGTTTAGGCCTCTTACATTTTGATAAAATATATTAAGGACAGATTTAATATTTAGTTTTTTGCAACATTATTGGTATGAGGAACGGTAGCAAGATTACGAATAAAAACGTTGCGTCTATGCTCGAATTCACGCATAAAGACTCCGGGCGGCCAAAATGAATTATTCAAAATTGTTTCAAAATGTTGCGCGGATACGTCAATCCTAAATGACGAAGTGTCTCTAGGATAATTAAAATTAAATTAAATTGACGGAAAGTATAACTTTAGAAAAAACTTTGTAAAATGGGTGTGACACCTACCATATTAATGAACAAGTTATGTAGGGCGAAATCAAAAGCCCTTGGAATCTTGGCAGGAATACTGTTCGTGGTATTACATATATAAATAAATTAGCGGTACGCGATAGATGATGTTCTGGGTCACCCTGGTCCACATTTGGTCGATATCTCGAAAACGCCTTCACATATACAACTAACGGCCACTCCCTTTTAAAATCCTCATTAATACTAATAATACAAATACATTCTAGAGTCACCCCTGGTCCACCTTTCTGGCGATATCCCGGAATGGCGTCCACCTATAGAAATATGGCCCACTCCCTTTTAAAATACTCTTTAATACCTTCCATTTGATACCCATGTCATACAAATACATTCGAGGGTTACCCTAGGTTCATTTTCCTACATGGTGATTTTCCCATATTTTGTCTCCAAAGCTCTCAGCTGAGTATGTAATGTTCGGTTACACCCGAGCTTAGCCTTCCTTACTTGTTATATCTGTATAAGTTCTCTAAAAAAAAGTAAATTAAAACAAGTAAGGAAGGTTAAGTTCGGGTGTAACCGAACATTACATACTCAGTTGAGAGCTATGGTGACAACATAAGGGAAAATAACCATGTAGGAAAATGAACCGAGGGAAACCCTGGAATGTGTTTGTATGACATGTGTATCAAATGAAAGGCATTAAAGAGTATTTTATGAGGGAGTGGGCCATAGTTCTATAGGTGGACGCCATTTAGGGATATAGCCATAAAGGTGGATCAGGGTTGACTCTAGAATGCGTTTGTACGATATGGGTATCAAATGAAAGGTATTAATGAGTATTTTAAAAGGGCGTGGACCTAAGTTCTATAGATGGACGCCTTTTCGAGATATCGCCGTAAAGATGGATCAGGGGTGACTCTAGAATGCGTTTGTACGATATGGGTATCAAATGAAAGGTGTTAATGAGCATTTTAAAAGGGAGTAATCCTTAGTTCCATAGGTGGACGCCGTTTCGAGATATCGCCATAAAGGTGGACCAGGGGTGACCCTAGAATTTGTTTGCACAATATGGGCATCAAACGAAAGGTGTTAATGAGTATTTTAAAAGGGAGTGGGCCTTAGTTTTATAGGTGGACGCCGTTTCGAGATATCGCCATAAAGGTGGGCCAGGGGTGACTCTAGAATTCGTTTGTGCAATATGGGTATCAAACGAAATGAGTTAATGAGTACTTTAAGAGGGAGTGGGCCTTAGTTCTATAAGTGGACGCATTTTCGAGGTATCGCAATAAAGGTGGACCAGGCGTGACTCTAGACTTTGTTTGTACGATATGGGTATCAAATGAAAGGTGTTAATGAGTATTTTTAAAAGGGAGTGGGCCTTCGTTTTATAGGTGTTCGCCTTTTCGAGATATCGCCATAAAGGTGGACCAGGGGTGACTCTAGAATTCGTTTGTGCAATATGGGTATCAAACGAAAGGAGTTAATGAGTATTTTAAGAGGGAGTGGGCCTTAGTTCTATAGGTGGACGCCTTTTCGAGATATCGCCATAAAGATGGACCAGGGGTGACTCTAGAATTCGTTTGTGCAATATGGGTATCAAACGAAAGGAGTTAATGAGTATTTTAAGAGGGAGTGGGCCTTTCTGGACCAGGGGTGACTCTAGACTTTGCTTGTACGATATGGGTATCAAATGAAAGGTGTTAATGAGTATTTTTAAAAGGGAGTGGGCCTTCGTTCTATAGGTGTTCGCCTTTTCGAAATATCGCCATAAAGGTGGACCAGGGGTGCCTCTAGAATGAGTTTGTACGATATGGTTATCAAATTAAAGGTATTAATGAGAGTTTTAAAAGGGAGTGGTGGTAGTTGTATATGTGAAGGCGTTTTCCAGATATCGACCAAAATGTGGACCAGGGTGACCCAGAACATCATCTGTTGGATACCGCTAATTTATTTATATATGTAATACCTGCCAAGATTTTAAGGGTATTTTATTTCGCCCTGCAGAACTTTTTCATTTTCTTCTACTTAATATGGTAGGTGTCACAACCATTTTATAAAGTTTTTTCTAAAGTTATATTTCGCGTCAATAAAACAATCCAATTACCTTACCATGTTTCATCCCTTTTTTCGTATTTGGTATAGAATTATGGCATTTTTTTCATTTTTCGTAATTTTCGATATCGAAAAAGTGGGCGTGGTCATAGTCGGATTTCGTTCATTTTTCATACCAAGATACAGTGAGTTCAAGTAAGCACGTGAACTAAGTTCATTAAAGGTATGTCGATTTATGCTCAAGTTATCGTGTTAACGGCCATGCGGAAGGACAGACGGTCGACTGTGTATAAAAACTGGGCGTGGCATCAACCGATTTCGCCCATTTTCACAGAAAACAGTTAACGTCACAAAATCTATGCCCCTACCAAATTTCAAAAGGATTGGTTAATTTTTGTTCGACTTATGGTGTTAAAAGTATCCTAGACAAATTAAATGAAAAAGGGTGGAGCCACGCCCATTTCGAAATTTTCTTTTATTTTTGTATTTTGTTGCACCATATCATTACTGGAGTTTAATGTTGACATAATTTACTTATATACTGCAAAGGTATTAAATTTTTTGTTCAAATTTTACTTTAAAAAAATTTTTTTTTAAAAAGTGAGCGTGGTCCTTCTCCGATTTTGCTAATTTTTATTAAGCGTAAATATAGTAATAGGAGTAACGTTCCTGCCAAATTTCATCATTTTATTTATTTATTTATTTATTTGTTTGTTAAAGTCAACACAGAAACAAAGCGGTCGACTACTGAATATAAGATACAATACATATAACAAGGAAAGAAAACATAAGCGTAAAAAACAAAATTTAAAGTAAAAACTTAAATAATAAACAATCAAATTAATTAAGTTAAATTTTAGTTAATACATAAATCAAATCAAAAATAAAGATTAGTTAAAATTAATATTGAAATAAAATTGACATCTTATTTAAAAATCTTTAAAAATATCATGCCAGACGTGAGAGTATTTCCTTACGGATAGCAGCAATCGAATACTCAAAACTAATGCAGTTGTAGTTCGTTATAGCGCGAGCACCAATTGCGAAGAGGGCTATATTTGGCAAAATTACGCCGTAGAATGGGTAAATGAAAGAGTACATAGTGTCTTGTAGTTCTCGCAGGAACGGAAAATTTCAGTCTGCTTACAAGGTCAGTGGAGTCTACCTCACCGATAATCAGTTTATGAAGGAACATTACCCCGAGTAATGTTCTTCTATTCTCTAAAGTTGGCAAACTAATGAGAAGAAGTCTATTTATATAAGGTGGAAGATGTTGATTTGATTCCCAGTTAAGACCGCGTAAAGCGAAGATTAGAAACTGCTTCTGTACCGATTCAATCCGATCTATATGATTTTTATACCCCGGGACCAAATACAAGAACAATACTCAAGTATTGGGCGAACCAAAGATGTGTAAAGGGTCTTGGTTAAATAAGGATCATCAAATTCTTTAGTCCATCTTTTAATAAATCCGAGTACACCCGATGCCTTGTGATATCTTCAACGACTGCCAAATTACAGCTTGCAAAAGTTTTAAATTACCTTCTTTTAAAAGTGGGCGGTGCTCCGCCCATTGTCCAAAATTTTACTAATTTTCTATTCTTCGTCAAAAGTTCAACTCATCTACCAAGTTTCGTCGCTTTATCTGTCTTTTGTAATGAATTATCGCACTTTTTCGGTTTTTCGAAATTTTCGATATCGAAAAAGTGGGCGTGGTTATAGTCCGATATTGTTAATTTTAAATAGCGATCTGAGATGAGTGCTCAGGAACCTACATACCAAATTTCATCAAGATACCTCAACATTTACTCAAGTTATCGTGTTAACGGACGGACGGACGGACGGACATGGCTCAATCAAATTTTTTTCGATCCTGATTATTTTGATATATGGAAGTCTATTACTATCTCGATTCCTTTATATATGTACAACCAACCGTTATCCAATCAAACTTTATATACTCTGTGAGCTCTGCTCAACTGAGTATAAAAACAAACACATTAACACAGCAATACTCGTATATCGGCACTCTGATGTTTGTGAGTGTACCCAGCTTGTAGTAGCAATATAGAAGTATGACATATATGTTAATTGACGTCCACCGTGGTATGGTGCTCCGCCTGTCACACCGACGGTTCTGGGTTCAACTCCTGGGTAAAGTAACATCAAAAATTTAGAAAAAAAGTTTTTCTAAGCGGCGCCACCCCTCGGAAGTGATTCAACAAACACCCCGGGTGTATTTTTGCCATAAAAATCTCAGTGAAAATGCGCTCGGAGTCAGCATAAAATATGTAGGCCCAGTCCCGCCAATTTTTAGGAATAATTAAAAGGAGCACTACCCAAATTGAAAGAGAAGTTCGGCCTTAAATCTCTTCGGAGGTTATCGCGCCTTGCATTTATTTATTTAATTGTTTATTTATATACAATGATGGAAAAATAATAGGGCAACTTAGTGAGAATTACTAAATAAATTATATAAGCAGCACTTCAATATCTCTCTTGGAATAGTGCACCCTATAAAAACAGCATTTTAAGGTTGTTTTTTTGCGAAAAAGGGAACCAGTAGAAGTTTGGCTTGAAAAAATATTAGGGACAAAACGTGTTTATTGAAATTTTTGCATTATAAATGGTAAAAACTTCGTTGTTAAAGCTTCTTATAAAGCCCTATAAAATTGCACTTGTACCCCATACAAAAAGCACTAAGAAATTATTTAAGGGAAAATATCGGCACCTCACTTTTAGAAATAACAAGTAAAGGTGTCTAAGTTCGGGTGTAACCGAACATTATATACTCAGCGTGAGCTTCAATTGTACATTTGATTTCAGATAATTTACTTTTCTACATAACACGTGGCACCGCCCGTTTAAAAAAAATGTCTCCCCATTTCCTCTTACAATAAGACTTGATAAATGGAATGATTCAAAACTATTTTTTACTAAGTTATAGCTTATTATTCTAGTCTACGACCCTTTTAAAAATCTTTTATATAAAAAAAATCTTTTTTAAATTTAAACTTTTTCCTATTTATTGTTATAAATCCACTTGGGAAATGAAATACTATTGATATAAAGCTCTTTTTTGCAAAGATATAGCTTATTTTATTCGTCCACGACCCTTTTAAAAATCTTTTATATAAAAGTGGGCGTGGTCCTTAATCGATTTCGTTAATTTTACTTCAAACCATTCCTTATAGTAATAATATTTGTAAAATTGATTTTATCACAAGCGGACGGTGTCACGCCCATTTTAAAACAATTTTTCAAATTTTTATCAAGAGTCTCAAAATCAGTCCACACGTCAAATTTCAACATTCTAGGTGTATTATTTACTAAATTATCAGGTTTTTGTGTTTTCCAAAATTTTATATATGTATATAAAAAGTGAGCGTGGTTATCATCCGATTTCGCTCATTTTCAACACCAATCTATTCTGGGTCCAGATAAGCTAGTGTACCAAATTTGGTGAAGATATCTCAATATTTACTCAAGTTATCGAGCTAACGGACGGACGGACGGACGGACATGGCTCAATCAAATTTTTTTTCGATACTGATAATTTTGATATATGGATTCCTACATCGATTCCTTTATACCTGTACAACCAACCGTTATCCAATCAAAGTTAATATACTCTGTGTGCAAAGCACGCTGAGTATAAAAATGCGCCACAACTCTTGTTTTAATAGTAAATAAGTATAAGTCCAACGAATGTCTTTCCATTATGGTACATTACTTTGTGGGGTAATTCGCATCGTCCTACGAAACGAGAGAAGGCTTCTCTGAAGATCGCAGTTGTCTAACTTGTGCAAGATTCGAGATGGATCGTTTTAAAAGAGAAGCATACAAATATGCAAAAGTGTGCTTTTGTGTAGTAAGCTTGTCGCAAAGGGGACGTGTTCACCATAAATAGGCCAGCGAAGTCAACGCCGGTTACGTAAAAGGACACCGAGTAAGTGATACGTTCGGGGCATAGCATTTGCTTAGGGCGTTTGATTCTTCTAATGATTTCTGCTGGGAAATGATGGCGTTGTATTAACATTATGAGTTTCATTTTAGCGCCGTACTCGCGAGTGAGGGCTATCGAAATGTGAATCGAGAGGTTTTGAGTGTAACGGATGAAAACGCCTTAATGTGTTTTTTCTCCTGAGGAGATGTATTGGAAAGACCAAAATACACGGTCAGAATGTGTTCGGCTTAGAGAGATATTGAAGTCCACTCCACCATAACGGTCAACTAAAACTGTATGCCACATTAGTTATCCATGTATGTCGGGGTTTTTCTAGCCAGGCCATCACAATGGAGGAATCTGACCAGAGTGTCACTTCGTGTGGCGGCAACTTCAATTGAAATTGAGTTTGAGTTATTTGTTTTGACAATAACATGGCTCCGAAGAGTTCTAGTCGTGGCAAGTTAACTGTTTGCAGGGGTGTCACTTTGGTGTTTGACACACAGAGGTGGGTTGAGGCAGGGTCCTCATCGTGCTCCACTCTTATAAAAACACGTGTAGTAAATGCATGGCAACAGAGAAGCCGTGACAGACTTTCCCCGAAGGTGTTTCACTTGCAAAAGCATTCCGGTTTGACTTCTTTCTCCCAGTCGGTTCCTTCTTACCAGAGCTGTTGAAGAAGGATTTTTGGTAAGATCATTATTCGTGATAACCATTCTGCCGGGTCAAAAAGTTTCGCTACGGCTGAGAGTATTTGCCGTTTTGTATTTGACTTAAGTCAGGAATTGGGTCGTATGAGTACGAAAAGGAGTCAGTTAATGCATTCCATCGTATTTCTAAGATTTTAGTAGTGTCATGGAATTTGAGAAATTATGTATCTAGGACATAAGAGTCTGCGATTTATTCCCTTTTCTTCTTAGAGGAAAGCCTGCCAATTTTAGAGCTTCGCTAGTTTGGGTCATAGGATTGAGAGTAGACCGCCAGACAGGGCATCATAAAAATAAGTTTTTCGTAGTATGATGTTAGTGGCGAGTGTTTTTTTTCCCCATGTAGGCCTGAGCAAGTTGGTGAAGTGTGCGGATTGCAAGGTATGGCGCGTATTTAACACCGAAAGTTACGGTTTTTTATTTGAAATCTTCTATCGGATTTTGAGGGGCTTTGACTACGATTTTGCGATAGATTTTTTCGAAGTCGCCATCGAAAACGAACTGGAGAATCGGGCCTGTATATAATACGTCATTCAGAGAGTTTCCTGTAGCAGCGGTGTGGTTGTGGTGCTTTAGAGGACCTCATAACATTGGTTCTCGATCTGAATCGGGTTGTTTCCTATTCCCAGAAGCGTTTGTGTAGGCTGCTGAGATCCGGTTATGTTGTGTCACTGACTTACGTGGTGAAGGCCGATACTGTGTCCCGAACCCATTCGAATCTGAGCGACAAGGCTTTCTTGGGGTTATACCGCAATAACCATTCCGATTTTTGAAGGGTTGAGCTGACGTTTGACACTTTATTAGTTGGGAGAAGATGAGTGAGTTGATGGTTTCAAATATCATCGGTACAAATCCTTTTGCTTAAATCAGACGAGCAAAATGTGTTAATTTTTTTAAGTAAGAGCAAAAAAATTACGATTAGTATTTGTGAAGAAATTTAATCTTACACCTGCAGAAAATTATACTCACCTCACTCACTTAGAAAAGCTACTTACCTGCGATGAAAATTTCACAAACCTTAATTTATTAAAAAACAAAAATTATGACCATAGTACAGGTCTACAAGTAGGATATGTAGAAGCACGCACATACACAGCCACGCTCACCTGATAAAATGCTTGTTCTTGTTAGTTTTTTTGTGGATGCTATTTGGCACTGTTGTACTTCTTAGGTCCAAGAAAAGTGTAGTAGCTGCTAACGAAAACTGCGTAAAATTTTTATTGCAAAATTATAAAGAAATATCCTTATTTACTTTCAAACGAGCACTTAATTACATCTCTCTTTAAAATCCATATGTTTTGGACAATTTTAATTAACAAATTGTGATACTTTATTACCGGGGACGATTGCTAAAACATGACCAAAACCGTTGGGGGAAGTATTAATAGACGCGTTTTTGCCTCACTTCCAATAATTCGAATACTCTTTCGCCTTTGGACTATTGATGGCAGGACAAAACTCGTCTTTTCAATTCTCTTTCCACATCTTTGGACGGGTTACTGCCGTCGACCTCGGTTTCAAACTGTTTTTCGCGGAGAACTTTTAAACGGGTAGAAAAACTTAGCATCCGTATTTGTTTTCTTAATACTGGAATAACTACGCGTTCTCAGATACCCCAATTCAAGACTTTTGTATAATTTTCTGTAGGACCTATATAGGTTCACCTCATTATACTCAGCTGAGCAGAGCTCACAGAGTATACTAACTTTGTTCGCATAACGGTAATCCGTAACGGCATAAACTAATCGAGATAGATATAGACATCTATATATCAAAATGATCTGGGTGAAAAAAGAAATTCATTTAGCCATGTCCGTCCGTCCGTCCGTCTGTCCGTCCGTCTGTAAACACGATAACTTGAGTAAATTTCGAGGTATCTTGATGAAATTTGGTATGCAGGTTCCTGGGCGCTCATCTCAGATCGCTATTTAAAATGAACGAAATCGGACTACAACCACGCCCACTTTTTCGATATCGAAAATTTCGAAAAACAGAAAAAGTGCGATAATTCATTACCATAGACGGATAAAGCGATGAAACTTGGTAGGTGCGTTGACCTTATGACGAAAAATAGAAAATTAGGTAAATTTTGGACAATGGGCGTGGCACCGTCCACTTTTAAAAGAAGGTAAATTAAAAGTTTTGCAAGCTGTAATTTGGCAGTTGTTGAAGATATCATCATGAAATTTGGTAGGCACGATACTCCTATTACTATATGTGTGCTAAATAAAATTTAGCGAAATCGGATGACGAACACGCCCACTTTAAAAATAAAATTTTTTTAAGTCAAATTTTAACAAATAATTTAATATCTTTACAGTATAAAAGTAAATTATGTCAACATTCGACTTTAGTAATGATATGGTGCAACAAAATACAAAGATAAAAGGAAATTTCAAAATGGGCGTAACTCCGCCCTTTTTCATTTAATTCTTCTAGAATACTTTTAATGCCATAAGTCGAACAAAAATTCAACAATCCTTGTGAAATTTGGTAGGGACATGGATTCTATGACGATAACTGTTTTCTGTGAAAATGGACGAAATCGGTTGAAACCACGCCCAGTTTTTATACACAGTCGACCGTCTGTCCTTCCGCTCGGCCGTTAACATGATAACTTGCGCTAAAAACGATATATCTTAACTAAACTTAGCTCACGAACTTATCTGAAGTTACTTTATCATGGTATAAAATATGGCCGAAATCCGACTATGAACACGTCCACTTTTCCGACATCGAAAATTACGAAAAATGGAAAAAATGCCATAATTCTGTACTAAATATGAAAAAAGAGATGAAACATGGTAATTGGATTGGTTTATTGACGCTAAATATAACTTTAGAAACAACTTTGTAAAATGTGTGCTACACCTACCATATTAAGTAGAAGAATATGAAAAAGTGCTGCAGGGCGAAATCAAGAGCCCTTGGAATCTTGGCAGGAATACTGTTCGTGGTATGACATATATAAATAAATTAGCGGTACCCGACAGAAGTTATTCTGGGTCACCCTGGTCCACATTTTGGTCGATATCTCGAAAACGCCTTCACATATACAACTAAGGGCTACTCCCTTTTAAAACCCTCATTAATACTTTTAATTCGATACCCATATCGTTCAAACACATTCTAGAGGCACCTCTGGTCCACCCTTATTGCGATATCTCGAAAAGGCGTCCACCTATAGAACTAAGGCCCCCTACGTTTTAAATAATCATTAACAACTTTCATTTGATACACATGTCATACAAACACATTCCAGGGTTACCCTAGGTTCATTTAGCTACATGGTGATTTTCCCTTATTTTGTCTCCAAAGCTCTCAGCTGAGTATGTAATGTTCGGTTACACCCGAACTTAGCCTTCCTTACTTGTTTTCATACTAAATTCGTTCAAAAAAATTTATCATCACAGCAACCCATACCTGATATTCCGCTCCTTTTTTGTTTCCCTGCGTCGCTTTCCACGACAGCAACGCCGGCACTTTTGACAGTTCGTTCAGTTTCAAACGCATGTTCCACGCAGGTTCCACTGAGTTCCACAATAGTTTGACACTGACCGAAGTGTCAAACGGCAGTGTGTTAGAAAGAGAAAGTAATTGTTTCGTTCTCATACATATCATACTTGAAAACCTGTACTATGATTATGACCTTAAAAATCCCTGTGACAAGAGTTGCAAAAGGAAATATATTGATGGATGTGTTTGTACACACAGTAAAAAGTGAAAAATTTTGTAAAAGTGCTGCACAAAATTAAATCCACACAATCCAATTTTTTTGACCACGAACAGTGGACCTGCATAGGTGGAACATCTAAAACAAAAAATAACAACACCAAGGCGATCATGCATGTAAAGTAAATTAAAATATTAATATAGGCTATTTAGTCATAAAATGGAATTTATTGCGTATTTTTATAGGGTGCACTATTCCAAGGAAGATATTAAATTTTTGCTGATATAATTGATTTAGTGTTTGGCAGTAAATTGTCCCTATTCTTTTTTCCATCACTGTAAGTATTTGCACAACTGAATTGGTATATTAATTTTCGAACTATCATGTGATATGTTTACAATAACTGTGTTTTCAAGGAACAAATAGATAAAAGTACAAAAGGTATATTTAATTAATTCTATCTGTTTTCAAACTGCTAATTAGTTCTATTGTATTCTCTTGTCACAAACCCATAGTTGGAGACAGTGCAACAACACTGCTTGAAACTAAGTGGGTTGACATAATCAATATCTTTTAGTAAGTGTTAATGGGACGTTAATTTGCTACCGATTTAAACGTTTGTTGATGCAAAGAAATAAATAATAGTTTAATAAAACTAAAAAAAAACACGCTTTTATACCAAACCGAACTAAAAAATAGAAAATAATTTTCAATTAAAAAGAGTGCATTTGACTACATTTCTTATCTTTCCTCTCAAATAGTTGCCAATAGAATGATTGTAACATTCAATATCAAGCACCCCACGCTTTTTACTGTGAATTAAATTATTCTGTTAATAACTTACATTTTATTATAATTTTATTTTGAGGTGATTAACTATAAACGATTGTTTGACCTTCTACTACTGTTATTTAAACTCTTTTTAATTGAAAATTATTTTCTATTTTTTAGTTCGGTTTGGTATAAAAACGTGTTTTTTTTAGTTTTTTTAAACTATTATTTATTTTTAATTTTTTAGTTCAAGTAATTTTAAAAGTTTTAGTCTAGAGTGATGAAATCTCGAAACGCCAGTGGTCCATGGATGAATCGAACCCCACGGCACCGAAAAGGGCCAAGACGCAGGGAGGCTGAACGCGGTCTTTCGCCGAAATTGCCAAGGGTCGGCAAATCATTGGCATTATAGATGAGAGCAGCGAAGATGGCAGGATCCCGAAACAACAGTGGAAGTGGATCGAGGCCGCGCTCGCTACGGTGTATTCAAAGTAGTAATAAGGCCAATTGACTTTATGGCCGTTGACCTTATGTCATCACACCATCACATTAATGCATTGTCATCGAGCCTTGTTACGTGTGCAAAGTTTCAATCATACATTGTCATCGAGCCTTGATACGCGTGCAAAGTTTCAATCAAACCTATGGCCATTCAAAGTGGTAATAAGACCAATTGACCTTATGGGCGTTGACCTTATATCACCACACCATCACATTAATGCATTGTCATCGAGCCTTGATACGTGCGCAAAGTTGCAATCAAATTTATGGCCATGCAAAGTGGTAATAAGGGCAATTGACCTTATGGCCCTTGACCTTATGTCACCACACCATCACATTAATGCATTGTTATCGAGCCTTGATACGTGTGCAAAGTTTCAATCAAAATTATGGCCATTAAAAATGGTAATAAGGCTAACTGACCTTATGGCCGTTGACCTTATGTCACCACACCAACACATTAGTGCATTGTTATAGAGCCTTGATACGTGTGCAAAGTTTCAATCAAACCAGTGGCCATTCAAAGTGGTAATAAGGCCAATTGACCTTATGGCCGTTGACCTTATGTCACCACACCATCACATTAATGCATTGTTATCGAGCCTTGATACGCGTGCAAAGTTTCAATCAAACTTATGGCCATTCAAAGTGGTAATAAGGCCAATTGACCTTATGGGCGTTGACCTTATATCACCACACCATCACATTAATGCATTGTCATCGAGCCTTGATACGTGCCCAAAGTTGCAATCAAACTTATGGCCATTCAAAGTGGTAATAAGGCCAATTGACCTTATGGCCGTTGACCTTATGTCACCACACCATCACATTAATGCATTGTTATCGAGCCTTGATACGTGTGCAAAGTTTCAATCAAACTTATGGCCATTCAAAGTGGTAATAAGGCCAATTGACCTTATGGCCGTTGACGTTATGTCACCACACCATCACATTAATGCATTGTTATCGAGAATTGATACGCGTGCAAAGTTTCAATCAAACTTATGGCCATTCAAAGTGGTAATAAGGCCAATTGGTTTTATGGGTGTTGACCTTATATCACCACACCATCACATTAATGCATTGTCATCGAGCCTTGATACGTGCGCAAAGTTTCAATCAAACTTATGGCCATTCAAAGTGGTAATAAGGCCAATTGACCTTATGACCGTTGACCTTATGTCACCACACCATCACACTAATGCATTGTCATCGAGCCCTGATACGTGTGCAAAGTTTCATTCAAACTTATGGCCATTCAAAGTGGTAATAAGGCCAATTGACCTTATGCCCGTTGAACTTGTGTCACCACACCATCACATTAATGCATTGTTATCGAGCCTTGATACGCGTGCAAAGTTTCAATCAAACTTATGGCCATTCAAAGTGGTAATAAGGCCAATTGGTTTTATGGGTGTTGACCTTATATCACCACACCATCACATTAATGCATTGTTATCGAGCCTTGATACGTGCGCAAAGTTTCAATCAAACTTATGGCCATTCAAAGTGGTAATAAGGCCAATTGACCTTATGACCGTTGACCTTATGTCACCACACCATCACATTAATGCATTGCCATTGAGCCTTGATATATGTGCAAAGTTTCAATCAAATTTATGGCCATTCAAATTGGTAATAAGGCCAACTGACCTTATGTCACCACACCATCACATTAATGCATTACCATCGAGCCTTGATACGTGTGCAAAGTTTCAATCAAACTTGTGGCCATTCAAAGTGGTAATAAGGCCAATTGACCTTATGGCCGCTGACCTTATGTCACCACACCATCACATTAATGCATTGTTATCGCGCCTTGATACGTGTGCAAAGTTTCAATCAAACTTATGGCTATTCAAAGTGGTAATAAGGCCAATTGACCTTATGGCCGTTGACCTTATGTCACCGCACCATCACATTAATGCATTGCCATCGAGCCTTTATACGAGTGCAAAGTTTCAATCAAACTTATGGCCATTCAAAGTGGTAATAAGGCGAATTAACATTATGGCCGTTGACCTTATGTCACCACACCATCACATTAATGCATTGTCATCGGTCCTTGATACGTATGCAAAGTTTCAAATTAATTAGACTTCTAGAAACCGGTTAAAATTAAGCTCAAAGATTCCGTTACATACAGGCCAAGCTAATAAAAGCGTGTTAAAAATAGAAAATAATTTTCAATTAAAAAGAGTTTGTATAACAGTAGTAGAAGGTCAAACAATCGTTTATAGTTAATCACCTCAAAATAAAATTATAATAAAATTTAAGTTATTAACAGAATAATTTAATTCAGAGTAGAAAGCGTGGGGTACATTTGACTACATTTCATATCTTCCCTCTCAGATAGTTGCCAATAGAATGATTGTAACATTCAATATCAAGCTCTCCACGCTTTTTACTGTGAATTAAATTATTCTGTTAATTACTTAAATTTTATTATAATTTGATTTTGAGGTGATTAACTATAAACGATTGTTTGACCTTCTACTACTGTTATATAAACCCTTTTTAATTGAAAATTATTTTCTATTTTTTAGTTCGGTTTGGTATAAAAGCGTGTTTTTTAGTTTTTTTTAAACTATTATTTATTTTTAATTTTTTAGTTTAAGTAATTTTAAAAGTTTTAGTCGGGAGTGATGAAACCTCGAAACGCCAGTGGTCCATGGATGAATCCAACCCCATGGCACCAAGGGATCCCGAAACAACAGTGGAAGTGGATCGAGGCCGCGCTCGCTACGGTGCATTCAAAGTGGTAATAAGGCCAATTGACCTTATGGTCGTTGACCTTATGTCACCACACCATCACATTATTGCATTGTCATCGAGCCTTGATACGTGTGCAAAGTTTCAATCAAAATTATGGCCATTCAAAGTGGTAATAAGGCCAATTAACCTTATGGCCGTTGACCTTATGTCACCACACCATCACATTATTGCATTGTCATCGAACCTTGATACGTATTCAAAGTTTCAATCAAACGTATGGCCATTCAAAGTGGTAATAAGGCCAATTGACCTTATGGCCGTTGACCTTATGTCACCACACCATCACATTAATGCATTTTAATCGAGCCTTGATACGTGTGCAAAGTTTCAATCAAACTTATGGCCATCCAAAATTGACCTTATGGCCTTTGACCTTATGTCACCACACCATCGCATTATTCCATTGTCATGGAGCCTTGATACGTGTGCAAAGTTTCAATCAAACTTATGGCCATTAAAAGTGGTAATAAGGCCAATTGACCTTATGGCGGTTGACCTTATGTCACCACACCATCGCATTAATGCATTGTCATCGAGCCTTGATACGTGTGCAAAGTTTCAATCAAACTTATGGCCATCCAAAATTGGTAATAAGGCCAATTGACCTTATGGCCTTTGACCTTATGTCACCACACCATCGCATTATTCCTTTGTCAGCGAGCCTTGATACGTGTGCAAAGTTTCAATCAAACTTATGGCCATCAAAAGTGGTAATAAGGCCAATTGACCTTATGGCCGTTGACCTTATGTCACCACACCATCACATTAATGAATTGTTATCGAGCCTTGATACGTGTGCAAAGTTTCAATCAAACTTATGGCTATTCAAAGTGGTAATAAGGCCAATTGACCTTATGCCCGTTGAACTTGTGTCACCACACCATCACATTAATGCATTGTTATCGAGCCTTGATACGCGTGCAAAGTTTCAATCAAACTTATGGCCATTCAAAGTGGTAATAAGGCCAATTGGTTTTATGGGTGTTGACCTTATATCACCACACCATCACATTAATGCATTGTTATCGAGCCTTGATACGTGCGCAAAGTTTCAATCAAACTTATGGCCATTCAAAGTGGTAATAAGGCCAACTGACCTTATGACCGTTGACCTTATGTCACCACACCATCACATTAATGCATTGTCATTGAGCCTTGATATATGTGCAAAGTTTCAATCAAATTTATGGCCATTCAAATTGGTAATAAGGCCAACTGACCTTATGTCACCACACCATCACATTAATGCATTACCATCGAGCCTTGATACGTGTGCAAAGTTTCAATCAAACTTGTGGCCATTCAAAGTGGTAATAAGGCCAATTGACCTTATGGCCGTTGACCTTATGTCACCACACCATCACATTAATGCATTGTTATCGAGCCTTGATACGTGTGCAAAGTTTCAATCAAACTTATGGCTATTCAAAGTGGTAATAAGGCCAATTGACCTTATGGCCGTTGACCTTATGTCACCACACCATCACATTAATGCATTGTCATCGAGCCTTGATACGTGTGCAAAGTTTCAATCAAACTTATGGCAATCCAAAATTGACCGTATGGCCTTTGACCTTATGTCACCACACCATCGCATTATTCCATTGTCATCGAGCCTTGATACGTGTGCAAAGTTTCAATCAAACTTATGGCCATTAAAAGTGGTAATAAGGCCAATTGACCTTATGGCCGTTGACCTTATGTCACCACACCATCGCATTAATGCATTGTCATCGAGCCTTGATACGTGTGCAAAGTTTCAATCAAACTTATGGCCATCCAAAATTGGTAATAAGGCCAATTGACCTTATGGCCTTTGACCTTATGTCACCACACCATCGCATTATTCCATTGTCATCGAGCCTTGATACGTGTGCAAAGTTTCAAAGACTTCTAGAAACCGGTGAAAATTAAGCTCAAAGATTCCGTTACATACAGGCCAAGCTAATAAAAGCGTGTTAAAAAGGGTGCGTGTGCTTATGTACGCACGTGAGAAGTTATACTTGCTTTTCATCATTCAAAAATAGTTTTTATTTGCACGCCAATAATTAATTTCAATAAAACAATAAGGGGACTGGAAAAACATTATCAATAAAGGCGACACATATATATTAATAATAAAAAATCAATTAATTATACCATATATGTTGTATTTATTTATTTTGTCGATATTTCGATTTCAATTAGAAATCATCTTCAGGGCTGTAAAAAATAAATTTTTCTATGTATAAAAACCACAAATGCACAAACACAATTTAACACTTACACTTGTGAATGCACCTTGTCGACTAATTTAAAATTTCAGTGTAGAACACAGAATATCATAAACAGATAACAAAGATGTATACAAATAATAAACAGTAATAATAAACAAAATATCTGCTAACAACAACGTATATATTAACTTGTTGGACACCCACCTTTGTTGGACATTTCATAACTCAATAAAATTCACATCTGAGGTGGAAAATAATGGAATGTTGCCGTTTTTGGACACGGTAGTAATAAGAAATAACAACCACCTAACCATTGACTGGTATAAAAAGCCTACGGCTTCCGGAAGGTTAATAAATTTTAATTCGAAACATGATAGGAGTATAATAATAAACACTGCCAAACATTTTATCAGGGGATTTCTCTCTATCAGCGATGGAATATATCACCCGAAAAATATAAACATCATCAAAAAAAATACTTCAAAACAACGAGTTTCCGATCCACCTTATTAATGGTTATATCCACCAATTTTACGCTACGAATAAAAAAAAGAACAAAACCTAAACAAAATATATAAGACTGCCGTATTTGTACCTGGTTTTCTAATCGAATAAAACATTCAAACATGTATGACAAAGAAAAATTTCAAATCACGTTCCAATATAAAAATACCCTACAACAAATATACAGCAATACAAAAAGCAAAATCGAAAAATACGAGAAATCCGACGTAACAAAGTATATGTGGGTACTACTAAATCAAAACTAAAGACAAGGATTTCCGCTCACAAATCGAACATCAAAAATCGCGACCTAACGACAACAGAACGGCTTTATCGCAACATTGCAAGACCACGGGACACTCTCCGGACTTAGAGAATGTTACAATATTGCAAGAAGAAAAACAATATTCCAAGCGGTACACTCTCGAAATGCTACATATTATCAATACACCTAATGACATACGCATGAATTTTAAGAGCGACACCGACAACATCGCTCACGCATACAGACATTTGGTAATGTAGAGAAGTTAGCAACAATAATGCATAGAAAAATTTATTTTTTACAGCCCTGAAGACGATTTCTAATTGAAATCAAAATATCGACAAAATAAATAAATACAACATATGTATATGGTATAATTAATTGATTTTTTATTATTAATATATATGTGTGGCCTAGAGCTCGGAAATTCTTCTTGATATAACTTTTGAAAGGCCGAAAATAAAAATAAAAACAACATCAATTACCAATAAAGTTTAATTTAAATTTGAATAATTAAATAAGTTAACATTTGTTTTCTTACATTAAGTGAAGCATAAATTCGCGAATTAATCGAATGTTATTATTTTTAAATACAACCAACCATCCAGAAGAAATATAGCTACATACATATACAGAAATCAAATCCTATGGGAACGTATTTCCCACACTTCAGTCATCAGCAAATTTTGGCTATAGGTTCCTTTGATTAACACGAAGGTTTTAGGCTAAAAATAATTTCGATATAAAAAAGGGGCGTGGCACCTCCCATACAAATGCAAGCTTTGGTACTGCATAACTCTGCATATCCCTGCATATCCCTGGATGTAGTAATGGTAGGATAATGAAAATTGGTAAGGAGCTATATGACGTTAAGTCCTAACACCTCCATTAAAATGTGGAATTTGGAAAAAATGGCGTGGCACCTTCCCTACAAATGGGATTTTTCAGAACTATGGCTGCCGTATAAACTTAGGTTATTTTAACACCTAAAATTTGACTGCATTGTTGAGTTTGACTGTTATTCCTTTTGGCCGTTTAATAATCTGCCGCCGTTAAAAAGATTTGTTAGCTTCAGTCTATCTATATCTTCTATGAAAATCAAATTCTGTATGTCTGAAGAAGGTTTTTCATATTTAAGAATTAAGGATTTTAAATTAAAATTTTTTTTGGCTATGCGAACGAGCAATCTTAGCTCCCAAAAATGATCATGTTAACAAAATCAATGATCGCATTCAAAACCAAATTCCTGGTGAAGTGACGAAATATAAATCGATCGACACAGTTACAGACGAAGAACAAATTGAATTTCTAAACTCTTTAGAACTACCTGGAATGCCTGCGCATATATTAACTTTGAAAATTGGCTCACCAATTATGCTTCTTCGGAATTTAGATCCACCGAAATTGTACAATGGAACCAGACTTTGCGTTAAGAAATTAATGCCGAATGCAATCGAAGCAACAATCATCAGCGATAAAAGCAATTGTGAAGATGTGCTCATACCACGGATCCCAATGATTTCTGCTGATTTTTCATTCAATTTTAGGCTGATACAGTTTCCTGTACACCTTGCTTTTGCAATTACAATCAAAAAAGCGCAAGGACAATCGCCTACTGTTGCAGGATAAAATTTAGAGAGCCCGTGCTTTTCTCATGGCCAGCAATATGTTGCTTGCTCTAGAGTTGTAACGCCAAAAGTTTAGTTTATCTTTGCACCGAACGAAAAAACCGAAAATATTGTGTACCCACTTGCATTACAATAAGATACAATAATAAATGCTTTAAATGAAAATTTCCACTAATATGCGTACAAAACTCAATTTAATTTACAGAACAATAAACTAAATTATCAAGAAACAAAACAGAAAAAATAACGCAACATTCATTCGATCTCGGGCGTTACAACGTACGCTGGGTAAAGCTAGTCTATATATACAAATCAAATTCTGTGTGTCTGTGTGTTCGCTATGGAAACGTATTTCCCACACTTCAATCATCACCAAATTTTGGTTATAGGTTCCTTCGATCAACGGGAAGGTTTTAGGTTATAAATAATTTCTATATATAAAAGGGGCATGGCACCTCCCATACAAATGGAATCTTTGGTACTGCATAACTCTGAAGGTATACATGCCAGAACATTGAAATTCAGTAAGGAGATATATGACGTTAAGTCCTAACACCACCAGTAAAATGTGGAATGGGGAAAAAGGGGCGTGGCAACTTCCCTACAAATGGGATTTTTAAAAACTATGGCTGCTGTACAAACTTAACCTTTTTAAGGTCTTTGGGTCAAATTTAACCCATTTTAGGAAGAAAATCATTTTTTCCGGAAAAGTTTTTCATATTTTGTGACTTTTATTCATATTAGAAGCCATAAAAATACTAATGATATTGAACTCATATATTTACTACTTTTACTGATATAAAATTTTTTACAAATAGGGTCTTCGGGTCAAGCTTGACCCATTGTAAACGCACTATTATTTTTGTTTTACTCAATAATCTTTTTGGCGAACTTCCGCTTTCCTAACGTCTATAAATTCAAAATAAACGCTTATAGACATGTTTGTCTCCTTTTATTGCGTTTGTGCTTTTATATCGGGGAATCCCCAGATTATTGGTTTGTGAGTGAACTAAAAAATGTTGCTTGCAATACTGATACAGTAGTAAAATAAACACGGAAAGAGTAAGACGAATAAATTTGAACGCTAAGAAAAATGGCTTCAAAGAAAATAAAAGATAGTGAAATAGACGTCCTATTGAATAAAGTATCAGGCGAAGAGGAATCTTTTTCAGAAACTGAAGATAACATGGAATACGCTGAGTCATCAGATAGTGAATGTGATAGTCAAAGTAATAACAAAAATAGTTTCACTGAGGACTTCGTTTCTAAAAATGGACAAATAAGATATTAAAGGGCGCCTTGTAACAATAGATATGAAAGAGCCTCCATGGAAAATGTTATCAATACAATTCCTGATATGACTCGCTACGCCTCTTCAAGAATTATTGAGGAAGATATGTCAAGCTTTCAATTATTTTTCCCAACTCCTGTGATGAGCACTATTTTGAGATGCACAAACGTTGAAAGAAAACGTATTTTCGGTGATGACTGGATCGGCATCTACGAGATTGAAATGTTCGCATTTATTGGTTTGCTTTTGTTAGCTGGAGTGTATCGCTTAAATAATGAAAGTACGGAAAGTTTATGCCACCCTGAAAGAGGAAGTCCAATATTTGGAGCAAGTATGCCATTGAAAAGGTTCAAAGTCATTTCAAGAGTAATAAGGTAGAGACACTCGGAGCCAACGGCGAATGGTAGACAAGTTTGCACCGATACGTTAACTGTGGATTCAGTGGGTTGACTTGTTGCCCAAACTTTATAACCCTTCACAAGATGTAACAATCATTCGATACTGATGATTTTGATATATGGAAGTCAATATTTATCTCGATTACTTTATACCTGTACAACCAACCGTCATCCGTAATATGCTCTGTGAGCTCTGCCCAACTGAGTATGAAAACATGGTGATTGGATTGGTTTATTGACGCAAAATATAACTTTAGAAAAAACTTTGCGAAATGGGTGTGACACCTACCATATTAAGTATAATAAAATGAAAAAGTCCTGCAGGGCGAAATCTAAAGCCCTTGGAATCTTCGCAGGAATACTGTTCGTGGTATTACATATATAAATAAATTAGCGGTACCCAACAGATGATGTTCTGGGTCACCCTGGTGCACATTTTGGTCGATATCTCGAAAAGGCGTCCACCTATAGAACTACGACCAACTCCGTTTTAAGATACCCTTTAATACTTTCCAGTTGATACCCTTGTAGTACAAACACATTGCAGGGTTACCCTAGGTTCGTTTTCCTACATGGTGATTTTCCCTTATTTTGTTTCCAAAGCTCTCAGCTGAGTATGTAATGTTCGGTTACACCCGAACTCAGCCTTCCTTACTTGTTTGTTTTATACTTGATAACTATAGTTTTATATATGTTTGTTTAATGGTGTGTTCAGTTTATACTTATATTTAAGAATTCATGAGCTTAACACCGGCTTATAATAATTGAATTTCAATTATTATGTTTTTTTTTTTCTAAGAGAAACTGAAAAGAAAGAAACATTTACTGGCATATTGCGATGGAGCATTTCGAAAACCGCCAACGTAATCATCATCAGGCAATTTTGTAATGTTATCAAAGGTTTCACCGGGATTCGAACTGTGAATCACATGGTGAAACTGCAGTAGCCTAGTGGTTACAAAATTGCCTGATGATGATTACGTTGGCGGTTTTCGAAATGGTCCATTGCAATATGCCAGTAAATGTTATGATATAGACTTCTATATATCAAAATGATGTGGGCGAAAAAAGAAATCCATTTGGCCATGTCCGTCTGTCTGTCCGTCCGTCCGTAAACACGATAACTTGAGTAAATTTTGAGATATCTTGATGAAATTTGGTATGTGGATTCCTGGGCGCTGATCTCAGATCGCTATTTAAAATGAACGAAATCGGACAGCAACCACGCCCACTTTTTCGATATCGAAAATTTCGAAAAACAGAAAAAGTGCGATAATTCATTACCAAAGACGGAAAAAGCGATGACACTTGGTAGGTGGGTTGACCTTATGACGCAGAATAGAAAATTAGTAAAATTTTGGACAATGGGCGTGGCACCGCCCATTTTTAAAAGAAGGTAATTTAAAGGTTTTGCAAGCTGTAATTTGGTAGTCGTTGAAGATATCATGATGAAATTTGGCAGAAACGTTACTCATATTACTATTTGTGTGCTAAATATAAATTAGCAAAATCGGATGGCGAACACGCCCACATTAAAAAAAAGTTTTTTTTCATCAAATTTTAACAAAAAATTTTATATCTTTACAGTAAATTATGTCAACATTCAAGTCCAGTAATGATATGGTGCAACAAAATACAAAAATAAAAGAAAATTTCAAAATTCTCGTGGCTCCGCCCTTTGTCATTTAATTCGTCTAGAATACTTTTAATGCCACAAGTCGAACAAAAATTTACTAATTGTGAAATTTGGTAGGGGCATATATTCTGTGAAAATGGGCGAAATCGGTTGAAGCCACGCCCATTTTTTTATACACAGTCGACCGCCTGTCCTTCCGCTTGGCCGTTAACACGATAACTTGGGCCAAAATCATTATATCTTTACTAAACTTAGTTCACGTACTTATCTGAACTCATTTTATCTTGGTATAAAATATGGCCGAAATCGGACTATAACCACGTCCACTTTTTCGATATCGAAAATTACGAAAAATTAAAAAAATGCCATAATTCTATATCAAATACGAAAAAAGAGATGAAACATGGTAACTGGATTGGTTTATTGACGCAAAATATAGCTTTAGAAAAAACTTTGCAAAATGGGTGTGACACCTACCATATTAAGTAGAAGAAAATGAAAAAGTTCTGCAGGGCGAAATAAAAAACCCTTGAAATCTTGGCAGGAATACTGTTCGTGGTATTACATATATAAATAAATTAGCGGTACCCAACAGATCATGTTCTGGGTCACCCTGGTGCACATTTTGGTCGATATCTCGAAAAGGCGTCCACCTATAGAACTACGACCCACTCCCTTTTAAAATACTCTTTAATACCTTCCATTTCAAAAACATGTCATACAAACACATTCCAGGGTTACCCTAGGTGAATTTTCCTAAATGGTGATTTTCCCTTATTTTGTCTCCAAAGCTCTCAGCTGAGTATGTAATGTTCGGTTACACCCGAACTTAGCCTTCCTTACTTGTTTGTAAGCAAATTTGTGTAATTAGTTAGAAAATGTTAGTTTAGTTAATAAAAGTGCGTGGAAGGTATATTACCAAAGCGAAAAAGAGTATTCAACACCATAAAAACTCACTTAGACATTGTTGAAGCGATTATTGAATACAAAAACAAAACCTTTAACACAGCAATATATCGGCACTCTGATGTTTGTGAGTGTACCCAGCTTGTAGTAGCAATATAGAAGTATGACATATATATATGGTAATTGGCAGCCGCTGTGGTGTGGTGGTAGGGTTCTCCGCCGATCACAACGAGGGTCCTGAGTTCAACTCGGGGGCAAAGTAACACCAAAAATTTTGAAAAAAAAAGTTTTTCTAAACGAGGTCACCCCTCGGAATGATTCGTTAAACACTCCGTGTGTATTTCTGCCATGACAGACTTCTCAGAGTGCCATGAAAACGGCTCGGATTCGGTATAAAATATGTACCTAGGTCCCGTCCCGCCAATTTGTAGGAAACATTAGAAGGAGCACTAGGCAAGTTGAAAGAGAAGCTCGGCTTAATATCACATCGGAGGTAATCGCGCCTTGCATTTATTTATTTAATTGTTTATTTATATACAATGATGGAAAAAATAATAGGGACAACTTAGTGCGTAATACTAAGTAAACTATATAGTGCACCTCATAAAAACAGCATTTTAAGGTTGTTCTTTGGCGAAAAAGTGAACCACTAGAAATTTGGCTTGGAAACAGGCCCGTAGCCAGACCTTACCAAATGTACTGGCAGACACTATCGAAGGACGGACAGGATTAAAAGTTTGCAAAAACAAATAATTAATTGGTTAAAATAATAATTGTAATACATTTTTTTATAATAAATTATTTTATTATATAATTAAATAGTTATAAATAAAATAAATAAGAAAATTCAATTTTCAATTAATGCTTAAAAGAAACATACCAAAAATATTGTTAAGAATAGATACTTAGTACAATGGCAGTTTACGATTTTTGTTATTATTAAATTTTCGGAGAATCATATCGATAATCGAACGTATCACTGAAAGCTTCACGAAATCTGAAAAGTACCTCCAACTTTGTTCCATCGTCAGCCTGTTCCTTTCGATTCTTGAAAAAGTTTTTCACGACTGTAAATTCTTCTTCGCTGGAACTTTCAAACCTGTAAACATGTAAATTTATAAGTGCTAGTTTTGAATTCGCTAATGTTGGAAATCGCAGTAACTAGCTCTTGGTGCTCTGAGAAGCGTCGCTTGATTTCGTTTTTTATAAGATCAAGGAATTCATTGTTAATTCCTTTCAGCTTCTTATTTGACACTTGTAGGTTCCCATCAGTGGTGCGATTCGCAGAGTATGAAGGTAATCTGGTCTCAGTTATGTAGCTTGGATGCTCAGTTGTTTGATTTTTCGTTTGGGCATTGTTTCGTTCATGGGTTCAGTCATGGGTTCAGTCATGGGTATGACCTTATACGTATATTCCAAAATTAATTCAAATTCCTTCCGGCTTGATCTAATAGGTTGAAATTGTTGAAGAACTGACTATGACGTCTAGTCCGTCTTTCAAGTTCGCTGTTAGTGACTGCATTGCAGCGTCCGCTGGATGTAAAATACCCAGAAACTTTTTAGCAAAAATTAAACAAAATCGTAATTCTTCCGTTTTCATGACTGTTTTGATTCCAATACTTTTTGCTCTTTCTTCTCCATTGAACAATTTAGACTGGGTAACTACTTGATCAAGCACTCGATTTATTTCATGGTAATTAGATGACACAACCTGTGTAATTGCAAAGTGACCGGACCATCGTTGCGGTAGCAATCGCACTATGGTTTTTCCTTCATATAAAGAAGACATTTTTGGATGGTGAAAATATTCGTGTAACATCACACACATATCGAAAAAGTTCCTCAGCGAATCATTGTCAGACACCGCTTTTACAACAATGAGATTGAGACGATGGTTGAAGCAGTGTATGTAGGGAATTTTACGATTTAGGTGTTGTTCCAGGAGACCAGAAACACCTCCTCTTTTACCACTCATCACATTAGCTCCATCATAGCATTGGCTCAAAAGACACGACAAATCGAAATTATTCTCACGCATTGTTTTAATTGTTTTTTCGGTGAATATTTTAGCGTCCAATCCCTTAGTTGTAATAATATCGAGTAATGATTCGCGAGGTTTTCCTTCCTTCACGTATCTGAGAGCGATATCTATATTCTCTCGGTTGCTTTTGTCTTTGGTTCTGTCTACCATTAGCGTAAACCATGGAACATCAGCATTTTTCACATCAGAAGCTACTGATTCTCTAACTGATTTAGCCATGATTTCAATTACTTCATTTTGTATTTCTGGAGACGTGTAATGCCACTGAAGTTTAACATAGAAACAGTTTTTCAAGAGTGAGTTTCAAGATATTTCACACACTTGTTTTGGAGAAATTCCAAATTCAATAGAACTCAAGTTGGACCAAAACAAACAAGTGTTACATTTTTCACAAAAGTTAACATTAAGAGTTTTGCATTTTTTTAAATAGTAGCAACGAGATTTGCACGATGTACGGTGTTATGTTGAAATAAAAAAGATAAAATAAAATATCATGAACTTTACCTGCTATTTTTTACTCACTTAACAAAAGCTGGATATCTTTTTTGTGCTAATCCAATCTACAGCCAGTTTCAAGTCAGGCAAACTTTATCTCCATTGAGTTTCACTGGCACTAGATATATAATTCCTGTTGAATTTCCTAAATAGGGTCTTGAAATATTTTACCAAAGCAGGATGTTCTTCGTAAATACCGGGGAGGTTTTTGCGTGGTGTGAATTTAGACAAAATTTTTACTGACCAAATTGCTACAGTAGATACTGCGTTGGTTCTCTCTATAATAATTGCGATAACCCTCATGAGATCTCCGTCAGGTTAGAGCTACCACTTTTAAAAATCAAATTTCGATTCCACGGTAAAAAAAAAAACGGTAAAAAACGAAAATTAAATAGCTATATTTGATTTTGATTTTTAAAAGTGTTACTGCTAACTTGACGCACATCCTAATGGGTGCATAACAGTTCCATGTAAGAAAAACCCCATGTCGATTGAATGTTACTGGCACTGGATAGACATTTCCTGAGTTGAATTGCCTAGCTGCGGCCTAGTAAGATTTATTATCTATTTAATTTTCTCACAATTCGCAGATGCAATTTCAGAAACGGTTTAGAATATATAGCAACTGTTTACTCAAACATCAAGATCAAGAAAAACACTAGACTGGATTTTGTCTATAATAACTGACTGAGAACAAAGTAGAAATTATGATTAGGACCTTAATCGATATTTATAACGAAATGCACAGAAATTACAGAAATGCTCAGTGCAGAGAAGGTAAATAAATAGGTTATTGCATATGTTGTCAAGATGCTTAATACATTTTTGTCACTTTTTTGTACTGGGTTTTCCTAGTCAGTGCCTGCTTGGAATTCCCTAACAATACCTCTCTAAAGTAGGCATTAATCGTAGAACTAGGGACTGGCCGGTGTCTATTCTAGAATTGAGCGAAGATATGGAAAATCCAGCTGGTACCCAAGCCAAAATCCAGTTCCGATCTCTCACCGGGTTATTATCACTTATAAGCACACTAATAATTCTATAATTCCAATTATTAGAAATATGATTATCAAAGTGATTACTTAAATAAACTATTTTTTTATATATTGATTTGAAATAAAAACTTTGGAAAACTTGTTCTCGGGTGAATTAATTGACGAAAACAAGACACAGGCTATAGTCTATCTTCAGTCATGGCTGATCATCCGTAACGTTGAGAAGGCGCGTTCATTGGTGTACAGGCCGAATTCCCATTATCCGAAGAATTTGATGAATGTTTGGTGCATGCTTGTGCCGTTTGGGAACATTTGTCAAAATTGTAATACCAAATTTCAATTTCGATAGAAATAACTCGAACTCAAGGTAATATCAATATTTAATATGCAAAATTTTTAGTGATTTTTATGCCAAAATTTTTTCAAACATCGGTTTTTTCTTGTACTTACTCTCTGTACGGGCAAGGCCCGTCCACGCCCGTACGTAGCTACGGGCCTGCTTGGAAAAATAATTTGCATTATAAATGGTAAAAAATTGCACTTTTATGGGGTATGGATCACTAAGAAAATATTTAAGGGAAAATATCGGCACTTCACATTTAGAGATAAAAACGCGCTACAACTCTTGTTTTAAATGCAAGTATAAACTTTATTAATTATAATTATTGTATATACATACGTATTAAGAATATCGCTTTTATTTATTTTAAAGATTTATTTGAGAAGCGTATATAGTGTTGCGGATAGCGTAAAATTAACTTAAAGCGGTTCACACTCTTCCTAACTAAAAAAAATTATATATTTTGTTGTATTTTCTTGAATATGCAAAGTTAAGGAAACGATAAATTACTTTAATTGGTATCGATCAAATCGGCGGGGTTGTCGTTGCTAGGTATGTGGCACCAAATTGTGTTGCTGACGTTCAGCAAAATTTGGGTAATCCTGTATGCCGCATAAGTTTTCAATGTATGTCCGGGTTTTTCTAGCCAGGCCAACGCAATGGAGGAATCTGACCAGAGTGTCAGTTCGTGTGGTGGCAACTTCAATTGAAATTGAGTTTGAACTATTTATTTCGACAATAAAACGGCTCCGCAGAGTTCTAGTGACAAGTTAACTGTTTGCAGGGGTGCGCCTTTGGTTTTTGCCATAGTGAGGTGTGTTGAGGCAGAGTTTTCATCGTGCTGCCTTCTTATATAAACACATGCGACAAATGCATGGGATCAGAGAAACCGTGGATTTGGATGCGTTTATTAGGGGAAAATTGCACCCATCGACGGATATTTACACTGCTAATAGCAGGGAGACTTGCACGGAAGGTGTCCCACTTGCGATTATGCATGCAAAGTAAATTAAAATAGTAATATATTGAAACGAAGTTAGGGAAAATCCGCTTATTTAAAACCTTCTACCAACGTTCGAATCGCTAAAATGTTGAATAAATCACACAAATGTTCAGTATTGCAAACTAGTCTTTATTTAGATTACTTTGGGAGTACATCACAATTATACTTCACTTTAAAACTAATAGCGTGTTTAAATCAAACTGATTACTGACTACTCAGCTTGCGCTGCTTTTATATTTTCCGTTGCTACATTAGCAATTTTTACTAAAGTCTAGACGTTTCACCTTCTAGAACAGCTGTATCTCCTGCTTGGTAATTGAGCTATATATATGCTTTCTTAGGTGACTTTAATCTACCCAATATCTCTTGGAAAAACATAATAAAACCTTAATACCGCATAATCTAACCTCCAGCGTCGAAATCTATGTCGTAAGCACTTTGCTTTCTCATGGTTTCCTTCAACGTAACGGAGTTCGGAATGGTAATAATAAAATCCTAGATCTAATATTTGTTACTAATAATCTAAAAGTATCATGCCATGAATGTCTATCTCCAATTTTGTATAATAGTTTTCATCACAAGGCTATTTTTCTTACTATTATGTTTTATTGTTTCGATACCGTAAAAGATGAACAACCAGCTCGGCGTGATTACATGAATGCCGATTATGAGTATATTAATAATTTTTTGCACTCTTCCGATTGGGAGTGTCTGAAAAATTCTGGCTGCCCCAATACCTCTTACGAGATATTGTGTACCATTTTTTCGGAAGCCATCTCTAATTTTGTGCCTCTAAAAAGATGCGAAGCTAAAACAAGCCACCTTTGATCAATCTAAGACTCTCTAACTTGAGAAATAAAAAGGATAAGGCTTTTAAGAAGTTCAATAAAAATAATTCTGAAGTCAATCGTCTTAACTTCATTTATTTAAGAAAGGAGCATGATCATCTTCATAACTTCTTATTTAGCACTATATGTATACCGTTGAAACGAATTTAAAGTCCAATCCGAGTGGATTTTGGAAATTTATAGATTCCAGAAGGAAAACAAATGGATTCCCAACGAACTTAGAATATGATGGGGCTATCTTTGACAATACTGTCGACTCCTGAGATTTATTTGCAAAATTTTTTCAGAAAGTTTATGAGAATCATAGAATTCCTATATCGCCTACATTTCATTCCACACCTTTACCTTCTATAACCTCCTTTTCAATCGACGAAGAGGATGTATTATCCGCTAATTCATCGCTAAAGTCCAGTTCCCAACATGACTCCGAGGGATTTGCGCCTGTATTTTTCAAGCGTTGCTGCTATACTTTAGCTAATCCCATATCCCAGCTTTTCCAGGATTGTATCAATAAGGGTACTTTTCACGAACAGTGGAAGTTATGTCACATTGTTCCGGTCTTTAAGTCTGGTGATCGTAATGATGTTTGTAATTATTGGCCTATCGTTATACAGGGGACGCTGGCCAAATTGTTCGATTACATAATCCAATCAAAGTTATTTGACCATGTTCGGGATTTGATCTCTAAACATCAACACAGCATCTCTCCTGGAAGATCAACCTGTTCGAACTTGACCCTATTAACGAATAGTGTGGTGGGTGCGTTTGGAAAGTAGGCACAACTTGATGTGATTTACGCAAACTTTTCCACGTCTGCGACGTCGATAAGGTGTGTCATACCATACTTTTGCAAAAGTTACGAAGTTACGGAGTTAGGGGCATTCTCATTAATTTCTTCGCTAGTTTTTTGTCAAACAGGAAACTATTTATTAAGTTAGGGAACACAACCTCAAGACTATTTATCGACGCGTGGTCAGGTATACCTCAGGGTATACACTGCGGACCACTGCTATTTCATTTATTTATTAACGACCTACCGAATTGCTTTAAATTCGCTAAGTGTCTAATGTTCGCGGATGACCGTTCGTGATGCAAGTGATAGTCATAAGTTACAAGTTCATCTCAATTCATTTAATCAGTGGTACACTTTGTATTTTCTCAAACTGAACGTCAATAAATGCCTTGTTGTCACCTTCTCTAGGAAGTCTAACAACATAATATTTAGTTACAATATAGACAATTGTGCTCTAACTAGAAATACCGAAATGAAAGATTTGGGTGTTATTTTCGACTCAAAGCTGACATTTTCTCAACTATTGACTTCATAGTATCAAAAGCCTTTTCTATGATAGGGTTCATAAGAAGAAATTCAATGGATTTCAGAGATCCTTGCACTCTAAAAGCTCTCTACTTATCTCTTGTTCGAAGCAGACTAGAGTATTGTTCTCTAATATGGTGCTCATACTATGAAACTCACTCAAACCAAATCGAAAGAGTTCAAAAAGTTTTCACGAAATTGGCTCTAAGAAAGTTACCGTGGCAAGGTAATCTTCCTTATATTGGTAGACGGGAACTAATGGGCTTACAGTCCCTATATGATAGATGAATATACTTCTCAATACTTTTTATACTCAGTTGAGCAGAGCTCACAGAGTATATTAAGTTTGATTGGATAACGGTTGGTTGTACATATATAAAGGAATCGAGATCGATATAGACTTCCATACATCAAAATAATCAGGATCGAAAAAAAATTTGATTGAGCCATGTCCGTCCGTCCGTCCGTCCGTCCGTCCGTCCGTCCGTCCGTCCGTCCGTCCGTCCGCCCGTTAACACGATAACTTGAGTAAATTTTGAGGTATCTTGATGAAATTTGGTATGTAGGTTCCTGAGCACTCATCTCAGATCGCTATTTAAAATGAACGATATCGGACTATAACCACGCCCACTTTTTCGATATCGAAAATTTCGAAAAACCGAAAAAGTGTGATAATTCATTACAAAAGACCGATAAAGCGACAAAACTTGGTAGATGAGTTGAACTTATGACGCAAAATAGAAAATTAGTAAAATTTTGGACAATGGGCGTGGCACCGCCCACTTTTAAAAGAAGGTAATTTAAAATTTTGCAAGCTGTAATTTGGCAGTCGTTGAAGATATCATGATGAAATTTGGCAGGAACGTTACTCTTATTACTATATGTACGCTTAATAAAAATGAGCAAAATCGGAGAAGGACCACGCCCACTTTTAAAAAAAAAATTTTTTTTAAAGTAAAATTTTAACATAAAATTTAATATCTTTACAGTATATAAGTAGATTATGTCAAGATTCAACTCCAGTAATGATATGGTGCAACAAAATACAAAAATAAAAGAAAATTTAAAAATGGGCGTGGCTCCGCCCTTTTTCATTTAATTTGTCTAGGATACTTTTACCGCCATAATTCGAACAAAAATTAACCAATCCTTTTGAAATTTGGTAGGGGTATAGATTTTATGGCGTTAACTGTTTTCTGTGAAAATGGGCGAAATCGGTTGATGCCACGCCCAGTTTTTATACATAGTCGTCCGTCTGTCCTTCCGCATGGCCGTTAACACGATAACTTAAGCAAAAATCGATATATCTTTACTAAACTCAGTTCACGTACTTATCTGAACTCACTTTATTTTGGTATGAAAAATGAACGAAATCCGACTATGACCACGCCCACTTTTTCGATATCGAAAATTACGAAAAATGAAAAAATGCCATAATTCTATACGAAATACGAAAAAAGGGATGAAACATGGTAAGGTAATTGGATTGTTTTATTGACGCGAAATATAACTTTAGAAAAAACTTTATAAAATGGTTGTGACACCTACCATATTAAGTAGAAGAAAATGAAAAAGTTCTGCAGGGCGAAATAAAAAACCCTTGAAATCTTGGCAGGTATTACATATATAAATAAATTAGCGGTATCCAACAGATGATGTTCTGGGTCACCCTGGTCCACATTTTGGTCGATATCTGGAAAACGCCTTCACATATACAACTACCACCACTCCCTTTTAAAACTCTCATTAATACCTTTATTTTGATACTCATATCGTACAAACTCATTCTAGAGTCACCCCTGGTCCACGTTTATGGCGATATTTCGAAAAGACGAACACCTATAGAACGAAGGCGCACTCCCTTTTAAAAATACTCGTTAACACCTTTCATTTGATACCCATATCGTACAAACAAAGTCTAGAGTCACCCCTGGTCCAGAAAGGCCCACTCCCTCTTAAAATACTCATTAACCCCTTTCATTTGATACCCATATCGTACAAACGCATTCTAGAGTCACACCTGGTCCATCTTTATGGCGATATCTCGAAAAGGCGTCCACCTATAGAACTAAGGCCCACTCCCTCTTAAAATACTCATTAACTCCTTTCGTTTGATACCCATATTGCACAAACGAAAACTAGAGTCACCCCTGGCCCACCTTTATGGCGATATCTCGAAACGGCGTCCACCTATAGAACTAAGGCCCACTACCTTTTAAAATACTCATTAACACCTTTCGTTTGATGCCCATATTGTGCAAACAAATTCTAGGGTCACCCCTGGTCCACCTTTATGGCGATATCTCGAAACGGCGTCCACCTATGGAACTAAGGATTACTCCCTTTTAAAATAATCACTAACACCTTTCATTTGATACCCATATCATACAAACAAATTCTAAAGTCACCCCTGGTCCACCTTTATGGCGATATCTCGAAAAGGCGAACACCTATAAAACGAAGGCCCACTCCCTTTTAAAAATACTCATTAACACCTTTCATTTGATACCCATATCGTACAAACGCATTCTAGAGTCACACCTGGTCCATCTTTATGGCGATATCTCGAAAAGGCGTCCAACTATAGAACTAAGGCCCACTCCCTCTTAAAATACTCATTAACTCCTTTCGTTTGATACCCATATTGCACAAACGAAAACTAGAGTCACCCCTGGCCCACCTTTATGGCGATATCTCGAAACGGCGTCCACCTATAGAACTAAGGCCCACTACCTTTTAAAATACTCATTAACACCTTTCGTTTGATGACCATATTGTGCAAACAAATTCTAGGGTCACCCCTGGTCCACCTTTATGGCGATATCTCGAAACGGCGTCCACCTATGGAACTAAGGATTACTCCCTTTTAAAATACTCATTAACACCTTTCTTTTGATACCCATATCGTACAAACGTATTCTAGAGTCAACCCTGATCCACCTTTATGGCTATATCCCTAAATGGCGTCCACCTATAGAACCCACTTCATTTGATACACATGTCATACAAACACATTCCAGGGTTTCCCTCGGTTCATTTTCCTACATGGTTATTTTCCCTTATGTTGTCACCATAGCTCTCATCAACTGAGTATGTAATGTTCGGTTACACCCGAACTTAACCTTCCTTACTTGTTTCTGCTGATTTTACCCACAGCGAAACAAATGGAAGTTGGAAATGAGTATATAGCTAAACTATTCATTTCATAAAATATTTCAACCGAAGTATTATAAATTGCAGACCTTGGGAGGGGGGCGATCTTTGCTAGCTAAAACATTTCTTTAACCTATCTTCTTAGAAGACTCAGCTCATTGCTCCACCATGGCGGCTTTGCTTTTCCTCTGAATCTTCTTAGAGGGCAAACTTTGTTATACGCAGTCATAAGCGTCCTTACTAGGAATTCATTTGACTCCTCCAGTTCCTCCACTTTGACAAGCTCTTTGGCTTTACCCAGTTTTGTGTCTACCTGTTTCTGGAATTTAGTCCAGTTCTTTGACCTAGGGTTTCTAAAGGTTCCTCCCTTCTCTACCCTCTTTAGGGGGATGCGGAAGCTGATATACGCATGGTCGGAGAAGGATGGTCTATCAAGAACCATCCAATCATACCTTGATATATCACCTTCGGAGCTCAGTGCAGTATTCAAAACATTACTGGATGTTGAACCAATGTATGTAGGGGCATTTTCCCTGTTGGCTATATGCAAATTGGTTTGCAGGATGTAAGAAAATAGAGATTCGCCTCTCTCGTTCGTATTTGCTCCTCCCTATGCATTGTGCTGCGCATTTGCATCCGCACCTATGACCAACCGCCCTTCGCACCCCTCGTCCTGTACTAGCCTCTTGCATTCCATCGGTGGAACCTCCGCAGCATGGGCCATGTAGCAGGATGCCAGGATAAATGCCTGCTCATTCCTTTGCTCAACGGCCACCACTACGAGGTCCAAAGTAATGTAATTAGGAACCATATATGAATGCAGCTATTTCCTTACCATTACTACAGCTTGCACCCGTCCTTCCGTTTGCGCATAGTAAACGCCAAATCCGCGCGCGCTAAGTCCAGAAACCTTTCCTCCCGATGAGAGCCACGGCTCTTGGATCAGCGCTACGTTCAACGAACCCACCCCAAGGGTTAGGAGGAGTTCGCACGACGCCATTTTAATGTGTTGGAGGTTTATCTGTAGGACTTACAACACCATTGGGCTGTTTGTCCCCCTCTATCACCTTCATCGTGACCTCGTCGTCCTCCCCTTGCCCTTTTAGTTTAGAGTGTTCGAAGCCCCTTTAGTCTCTTGTAAATGTTGTGCCGGGTGTTCCTCTGTGCGACTCATAGCACCACCTGGCTGTTGGTCCTCTTCTAACACCTTCGTGGTGACGTCGGCTACCTCCATCTGTCTTTTTTCCCTTAGGCTTTTGAGGTCCTTTCCGACTTCGCCCACTTCTAGCGTGTCCTCGTGACTTCTTTTCCTGAGTCGCATATACATTTTGCGTGTACCAAAGGACATTTTGCCAAGCTGCGTGTACAATATATCCTCCGCCAGCTTATTTATTTGGAAGATGTAGAACTGACCTTCCTCCGTAGGCCGAGATACAGTAAGTACCTTCCAATCCTGTGTCGATATGTTCGGATTCTGATTCTGCCGAAGTCCCAGTGTATCCTCCGACCTCATCACGCATGTTATCTATACCTTAATTTTTGGTACCGTGGGGATTTGCGTTTTATCCACCACCTCAAACCGCGCGTTCGTGCCTTGCCTTTGGGGGTTTGGAAACACTTCCCCCAGCCACCGCAAGCTCGCAATGTTGTCGCACGCTATCTTTTTCCCACCATTATACCCATTTAGCTTATCTCCTACTTCCGTAGTTGGAACTTCCCTCTGACTCGCAGCTTTCGAGGTAGTTGCTACCTCGCTATTGGAGTCCATCTGTCTTACAGCTTTGGGCCTACTTGTCTTGCCTATGCGACTGCCCTGCCTCGCGACTCTGGGACTGGGTCCTTTCTGCCTCTTGAAAGCAGACTTGTCGCTTAATGCGAATTTGTCGTCCTTGGCTTCCGACTCAGTCCTCCTCTTATCATCCTCCTTATTACAATTAGGTAATGAGTAGTTCATCTTGGTCGTACAACCACCTGCCCGACAAGGGGGGCTCAGCGGTCCAGTGTTATATACGGGGAAAGAACCGTCAGCCACAGCAGCGCCCCTTACTGTGGTAAGGTCATCAATACTTCCCGAGGTGGCCCGGTATCGAGAAGGCTCCATTCGAATACCGCCGAATTTATACCCTGGCTGCAAATCGTCCAATAGGCACGGTCCGCATAACACCCTGGATTAGGGGGTTGGCACTTCTTGGTCACCGACATCCCGCCGCCCTCCTATGAGGCGAAACGGCGTAGATGCCAGTCCTAAACAGCTCCGCCTCATAGTCGGGCGCTATGGAGATCGGCTAAGCCCTCACACCAACGATAAGGTGCCTACCATAGTGAGGGTATACTTAATTAGTTCTATCTGTTTTCAAGCTGCTAATTAGTTCTATTGTATTCTCTTCCTAATTAAAACCACATGGATAAAATAAATGCTGCGAATTGCGAATTTGTTCTGTTTATAAAATATTTTTTTGTCTGAATAAAAAACAACCAAAGATTTTCCCCCTAGATCTGAGGAATAAGAATACTTTTATTTCAAGGTTAAATAAATTGAAGTAAATGCTAATTACTTTATTCACTCCGCCCACTCCGTTTTTGGGCAAATTACCTCATAAAATTTCAGGTATAATAAAAATTGAACAAATAGCTTTTGCTATATCAAACTAACTAAAGATTTTTTTATATACATAAGCGTCTGCATAATTAAATAGATTTATTAATTTCGGGAAGATTATATGATATGTGTACTAGAGGTTTACGCTGATTACTTTATCGGCGCCGGCTCACGCCGTCGTACTTGGTAAATAAATTTAGATCTCCACAATTTTTTTCAATTACTCTGCAACCTGAAAAATTTATGGTTCTCAAATTTAATCCAGCAAATTTCTCCCAAATACTTAGATTTAACACATCCTGAATTTAAAGATTAAAATGTATATCTTTATTGTAGAATGACGTTTTTATTTAAAGAACAGCTATTTTATGTCTATATTTTAGGCCACACAAATATACTTCCATGTATTCATATGAAAAAATACCTGTTTGAAATTTTATTTACAAGATGCATAGTTATTGTGAATAAAAATAATTTTGTTTACGTTGTGCGGGCTGAGCTGACACCGTTTATTTGAAACAGTAAGGCCAGCAATAGAAAAACCCTCTCACTGGGTGTACTCGTTGCCGGAATACACAAAACTTTTTGTGCCAACTTAGATAATAGTGGCATTGCAGCAGCCTTTTCCCTCCAGAAATTCAAAACTTTTTAGTTTGATGACAAACTCAACAGCGAATGGCATTCTGCTGATAAATTCATATTTTTTGAATTTGTGGAATACCTTTGCGCACGCTTCAAGATTTTAGAGGAAGGTGGAGAAATATCTTTATCATTATTACCTTCGGTATTTTGTGAGTCACCAATAAGGGATTTATACATTTTAATTAAAAAGTTTAGTTTCGTAATACTTCTGTCGTGGCAGTAGTCCGTGATACAATCCAGTGTGCTGAAGCGCGGATTCAGCAGCGCTGCGCAAACTAATATATCATTTATTGGAAATCTATATTCTAGTTTGCTTCTTATATTATTTTTAATTTTTTGAATTAAATACAACTATGCAAAGTTTGCATTATTCTCATCCAAATCAATGTCAGCGTTCTCAGATAATATTGTCACTATATCCGTTCGAATAATTAATGCAAGAGAAATATATGAATATGAATCGGCAGACAAAATGTTCACAGCTTCTTTGAATTTCTTGTACATAAGCGGTGCTTCAGCTTCTAGTAAAATCAAGTCCCTTTCATTGCAGTTTTTAAGCAATTTATTTATTGCGGATCTTTGAGACCTAATACTATCAAGCATTGACAGAACGCTGTGCCATCTTGTTGGGACCGCGTTTTTAAGAGTGACATTTCTTTTGCCCACCAAACTACCATGCAAGTCTTTAGGATTGTTAGCAGAGCTTAGCCGTTCAGGAGAGAATCGAGCTCAGATTTTAAAAAGGGGCCTTACATTTTTAAAGGGCCGCAAATTTTTAAACGTCCCCTCATATTTCTAATGAGTCCTAGACTTCACCCGAGCGTTTTTAAAGAGTCCCATAGATTTCTAAAGAGCCGCTTGCCTTTGACTTGTATACATACTGACGCTTATGTATGTACATGAGAGAATTTTGTGAACCCATCAAGAAATCGAGCGACTGCTCCCCAATCCCCACCACCCTCTTTTTTCTCGTCTACAAAAAGTAGCAGTTGGACACCTGTAGTACCGCCCAACCCCAACCCCCCAAAACCCCCAATCCCCCTTTTTTTCTCGTCGGACACCCGCAGGGGCAGATTGAACATTTTATTTTACTTTTTATTAGGGTGTAAGTTTGTATGTACATACTTACACATATGCATGTACGTGAGCATTTCATGAAACGGTAAATAAATATGAAGGCTGAACATTTTGCTTGTCTTTTTATAAGGTTATAAGTTTGTATGTAAATAGTAACATGTATGTACAAGAGAAAAACTTAAAACATGCTGATAAGAAACCTTAACTGTTCAACATTGAAAGATATTTACATGTATATAAGTAAATAAAACCACATGCTGTATTTCATTAGATTGCAAGTTTGTATGCTTACATTTAGGCGCAAACGTTCTTAAGCTTGGAGCTTTTTGCTTTTGTATGGTTTGTATTCTGGTTGATCTATAAGAAAAAGCTTAGAGTTTTTTGTTTTGTATTCTGACTGCAAGAAAAAAAGAGCTTAGACGTTGATCAATATAGGAGAGTATCGATCTCAGATTTTAAATGAGGGGCCCCAAATTTTTAAAGGACCTCAAATTTTTAAATAACCCCTTAGTACTTTACTGTAATACATTTATGAAAAAATAAAATTTATATTTTATATAATTTATTTTTATTAAATAAAAATTTTTAACACAATTGACCACATATTACTATGTTGTATTTTTGTTTCTGCTCATAATTGTAATGTATTGGTGGCTTCAGATAATTAATCAGTTCAATCGGTGGCTGCAAATTTCCAAAACTATCAAAATATTCTTTATAATTTTTGTTTTTATAGTATGCTACCTAGTGCCAGGACCATCAGCATCGTCCAAATTAAGAATTCCACATTCTTGAGCATTCGGTTTATTCGGTAAGGAATTTCGCATAAAAATTCCTCTGAAATTTTTAAGATGTTTGCAATATTTCATTAAATCTATGTCTGTTAACGGTCTTTTGGGTAGGCTTTTTATTCGTTTTTTGGATAGGGTCGTAAAAATAAACCATATCCCTTCTATACGGTTTGAGGAATAAACCCTTCCCCATAGCGATTGATTCCATATATCTATTATGACGGCTAGCCTCAGCCAATTGCTCCTTTCCATTCCTGATATCATTCAAAACTTTTGCTATAGCTGATCCAACAGATGCTATACCACCAAGTGCACCCAACGCTGTTAAAATTGGAAGCAGTGGTAAAATTCCACCAATTTTTGGGACAGGAATTATTCTCGGTATATTAATTTCTTTATTTTTAAAGCTAGACTATATAGCATTCTTAGAAATGTTATAGGCCTCATTAAATGAATGCGGCGTCTTTTTGTTAAGTATGTTAATACCTTTGCCATCAAAAAATTTTTAATAAATGATACTTTACGAGTCTTCATATTTACCCGTTTTTTACATTTAGCTGTATTTCTTTTCTTATTTTTTAAACCTATTCCCAATTTGAGTTTTTTTTTCATTGCATTTGTAACGAACCAAGCGTTTGCTCGTTCTTTGAAATCACTATCCTTATATGTTACACGTTGCCAGGCTTTCTCAGATAAAACTTTATCAGCTTGGT
Organism: Eurosta solidaginis; assembly: GCF_040869045.1. NCBI lineage: Eukaryota > Metazoa > Arthropoda > Insecta > Diptera > Tephritidae > Eurosta > Eurosta solidaginis. The sequence continues at coordinate 128,187 of NW_027137089.1, read as the reverse complement.
GTCTGTTATTATATCTTACGATTGGGAATATGCAATATTATGTTCTCTACAGGCTTCATCTAAAGGATTTATACCCTTATCTCGTCTTTCTATCCGTCGTCGGAGTTTCCTTCCAGGACCACAAAATTGATATCCAGGTAAATGAAGCTCAATACGTAAAGAATTAATCAAACTATTTACAAAACCCTGGCCAGTCTTTTTACGTATTCGTCCCATTTCTTCTTCTTAATAATAATGAGAGTGAGTGTGGGTGAGTTATAATTAAATGATGATTTTATTATAAAAGCTATGGTTTATATTGCTATAAATCTAGTAAACAAAATGAAAGTTGTTAAACAACGTCTCCAACTTAAGGTTAATAATGCCGACAATTGTACAAATGTTAAAAATGTTACCAGACATAGTCCCTTTTACAAATTCCATACGAGCGCTGATTGTGGGACCATCAAATTGTGGAAAAACTTATGTTATGCTCAGTTTAATTGAAAGCCCAAACGGGCTTAGTTTCCGAAATATATGCATTTATTCAAAATCATTATATCAACCAAAATATATCTATCTAAAAATGCTTATTGAGCCGATAAAAGGAATAAATCTTTATATATTTAGTGAAGATATTGATGTCATCAAACCCGATTCGAAACCAGACTCAATTTTTATATTCGATGATGTAATATGTGGAAAACAAAGTTCAATACGAGATTATTTTTTTATGGGTCGTCATAAGAACATTGATTCTTTCTATTTATGCCAAACTTATACAAAAATTCCTAAACACTTAATTCGTGATAAGGCAAACATGATTATTGTGTTCAAGCAAGATGAAATGAGTCTTAAGCATATCTATAATGATCATGTTATCGGAGATATGTCATACAAAACATTTCTAAAAATATGTATAGAGTCTTGGAGAAATGAATACGGTTTTGTTGTTATAAGTAAATATGATCCTATAAATAAAGGTCGATATCGAAAGGGTTTCGATAATTTTATACAACTATAAAACATCTATAAAAGACATATCCCACACCAGATTCTTATCAGATACACAGCTGCTAGGTAACAGATTTACCAGATTTTAATCAGATACACAGCTTATAGGTAACAGATTTACTCGATTCTTATCAGATACACAGATGATAGGTGACAGATTTACCAAAATTATGTCAAATAATCATATGACTGTATTAGCAAATCTTGTTAAGATCAGGAAAGTATTAAAAGCAAAACTTAAAAGAATGAAATTGGGAGAACTGGATAGAATCAACTTATTGGAGGAGACATTTAAGCCCATTTCAAAACCATTAAATGAACTAGTTGATAATTTGAAAAACTCTAGTAATAAAAATAATGTTACTAATTACAATGGTGATGATGATGATGAAAATTGGCGGGTTGATAATTTGAAAAACTCTAGTAGTAAAAACAATGTTACTTATTATAATGGTGATGGTGATGATGATGATGAAATTTGGCGGGTTGATAATTTGAAAAATTCTAGTAATAAAAATAATGTTACTAATTATAATGGTGATGATGATGATGAAAAAATTGGCAGGCGGACAGTGCACAGAAAGTAAAAACATCGAAGTTGATACATTGCCAACCGTTGAAAATTATGTGAATGATAATGATCTTGATAGTAAAACGAACATTTATTCGAATGACGCAGATTTAGAATATTCTACAGTGGTTCTCGGAAAGAAAATGTTGAGAGGCAAGCGATGAAGAAGCCTACAAAAAAGAAGAGAAAGCCTATTCATATTATTAATGAGCAATGTTTTGATAAAACCCAAAAATTAAATAATGTTATTGGCGTTAAAGAAAAAATAAATTATATGAATAATTGTGAACGACCAGCTTCGCATATTCCCAGTAAACTAAATGATGAACAATTACTAAACAAGGCTGTAGAAAGTCCAAATCAAGCTGAGACTTTAAATGATAATACTTCTCTAACTGAACATGACATTTTGAATCGAAGAAGATCCTAATATGTGGGAAAGACATAAACCTGTAAAACGTAAGAGTTAAAATGAACTAAATGAAGATTATAAACGGGTTAAGCTTACTCACGTTCCTTTCCATCCACATGTCCTCCGACAGTAAGACTGTTCGACCTTCTTCCAATTTGCGAGATAGAGATTATGGGGCATTCAATTGAGGGAGCCAGCTGTGGCCCCTTGCGGCTGACTCTCTTTAGTTTAACGATTGAGTGGACTTGGAGATTTGCTGTTGTTGTTGTTGTTGTAGCAATGCTCGCCCCACCTAATAGCCGCGACCGATTACAAATTGTCATCAATATCCTCTAACGGGAGTCCAAGGAAACTTGCCGTTTCAACAGGGGTGGACCAAGGAAAGGGGTGTTAGAGGAGTAGGTTCCACATTACAATTGAAGATATGGTTGGTGTCATGTGGGGACACGTTGCAAGCGGGGCGTACATTTTGTATGTCGGGGTTGATTCTGGATAGGTAAGAGTTTAACCTGTTACAGTATCCAGAACGAAGTTGAGCGAGAGTGACACGCGTTTCCCTGGGGAGTATGCGTTCCTCTTCCGCAAGTTTTGGATAATTTTCGTTAAGCACAGGATTCACCGGGCAATTCCCGGCATAAAGGTCCGACGCCTGTTTATGGAGTTCACCAAGGACCTGCTTGTGTTTTTTCACTTCATACGGCTGGATTCTCAGGTGCCGTATTTCCTCAAAATGCTTACGGAGATGACTCCTTAAGCCCCTAGGCGGTGCTGGTTCATCAATCAGATGTCTGTTGGGATGCCCAGGTTTCTGGGTATTCAACAGGAACTGTTTGGTCAGCATCTCATTTCTCTCCCTGATGGGGAGTATTCTCGCCTCATTATGCAGATGGTGTTCTGGGGACATAAGAAGACAGCCCGTGGCGATTCTGAGAGCAGTATTTTGGCAGGCCTGTAGTTTCTTCCAGTGGGTGATTTTTAGGCTTGGCGACGATATGGGTGACGCGTAGCACGTAATCGGCTGGCTAATTGCTTTGTATGTAGTCATGAGCGTTTCTTTATCTTTTCCCCAAGTACTGCCAGCGAGGGATTTGAGGATTTTGTTACGGCTCTGAATTCTCGGAACGATTGCGGCTGCGTGCTCACCAAAATTTAGACCCTGATCAAACGTCACACCCAAGATTTTGGGGTGTAGGACAGTCGGTAGCGTAGTGCCATCGACGTGGATGTTCAAAATGGTCGACATTTGGGGCGTCCATGTTGTAAATAAGGTCGCGGAAGATTTAGTCGGTGATAATGCCAGGTTTCGCGAGGCGAAAAAACTGGAGAGTTCAGGGAGGTACCCGTTTATTTTATTGCATAGCGCATCGATCTTTGGGCCTGGGCCTGTGGCCATTATTGTGCAGTCATCGGCATAGGAAACGATTGTGACTCCTTCCGGTGGTGAAGGTAGCATAAATATGTAGAAATTAAACAAAAGTGGGGATAGGACACCACCCTGTGGCACCCCTTGTTTAATTCTCCTTGCTTTTGATGCTTCGTTTCTAAATTGCACCGATGCCTGCCGACCACCCAGATAATTTGCGGTCCACCTTTTAAGACATGGGGGAAGGGTGGACCCTTCCAGGTCCTGCAGTAACGAGCCATGGTTGACCGTATCGAAAGCTTTTGATAGGTCTAGCGCTACGAGTACTGTTCTATGGTGGGGGTATTGATTTAAAACGCAATTTATCTGGGTGCCAATGGCATTTAGCGCGGTGGTAGTGCTATGGAGTTTTCTGAAGCCATGCTGATGAGGGGCTAGCTGCAAATTTGCTTGGAAATAAGGGAGCAAAATAGCTTCAAGCGTCTTTGCCACTGGCGATAGGAGAGATATCGGACGATACGACTCAGCTATGTTAGCTGGTTTCCCAGGCTTTAGTAGCGGGACCACCTTGGCCATTTTCCATTTCTCAGGTATGACAAAGGTGGAAAGAGACAGATTGAAGACATGCGCTAAATATTTGAAACCCTCTTTCCCTAGGCTTTTAAGCATCGGCATGGCTATGCCGTCTGGGCCCACTGCTTTGGATGGTTTAGCACGACCAATGGCGTCCTCAACCTCTTTAGCGGTGATGGTGATTGGTGACGCGCTGAATTTGTGTTTATGTGCGTGTCTATTGGCTCTCCGTCTATCTTTGTCGACTGTAGGATGCATTATATATTGCCGGCAGAAAGCGCTGGCGCATTTTTTCGCGTCCGACAGCACTTTGTCGCCAAAGGCGATGGAAACTTTGTCTTTGTGCTTAGTCGGATTCGATAGGGATTTTACGGTGGACCAAAATTTACCTACACCGGTAGAGAGGTTAAAACCTCTTAGGTGCTCCTCCCATTTCGCCCGCTTGTGTTCATCCACAAGCAATCTGATGCGTTGGTTTATATCCCTTATTTGGGGGTCGCCTGGATCAAGCTGTCTTATAAGGTCACGTTCTCTCGCTAAGTTTGCGGCCTCCGCCGGGAAGTGGGGCCGGATTTCGGGAATTCTCCCGGCGGGAATGAAATGTACCGAGGCGGATTTAATGACCTTACGGAAGGCGCGCTCCCCTTGGCGGGCATCAGTCAGGATAGGGAGGGCAGCAAAGCGGCTGTCTGTAAAGGATTTATATTCTTCCCACTTTCCTTTTTTGAAGTTTTTGGAGATTTGCTCAAAGGCAGTCGGTTCTATGTACCGGAGCGACTCGGGATTTTTCCCGACCAAGGACTGTCATTTCAGTGTGACCCCATCTAATTTGGAGATTTGCTCATCTCCGTCAGCTCTGCGTTTACGGCCGCCCACATTGTTGGAAGTATTAGGACCGGTGTTGCAATGACGTGCAATGTGACCTGGGTTGCCGCACTTGGAACATTTCATAACTCCCGCATTTTTCTGTTGTGATCCCTTCCAAAATTGTGTCTACCCACTCTGGCCTTTCTACTTTCACACGATGAGCTTTGTATGCTGGTTTACTCAATAGTGACGCCGTTTCCTTTCCTGAGTCAATGCATGGGATACCGTTTCAGCAAATGTTTGCTTTGGGTTCGCGTATGTGACTCGCTTCGTTTCGACGTCCCGTATGCCGTTTATAAAGCTCTGAATCTTTACCTTTTCAGTGTATTCCACGGGTGCGTCCGCATTTGCAAGATGAGCCAATCTTTCAATGTCCGACACGGTGGGCAGGAAGCAACGATAGGTTGCATGAAAATTTCGACAAAAAAGGAAAGCGGGGTTGTATTTGGTGATGATTATAGATGAAAAATTCGTTGGATTTGAAATCCTAGCTGCTCCTATTTCAAAAATATTCACATTTTACATATTTCTGATAGCATCAGTTTTTGCGATATAGAAGAGGCGTGTTTTTGAATCGGTGGAACATATTTATGCAATATATATTTGATATTTTATATTTTATATTTAAAACACAAGGGAGGGGGGAGGGGGGGGGAAATGCACAGGTAAAAGCGAACGCGTCCAAAAACGTAGCGATTAAGCTTAACAAGGATGCCTTAGAAGCCTTCTGCGAGCTGAAACAACTATTGATGTCAGCGGGCGATTTCCCGATTTTTCCAAATCATTTCATTTGACAACGGACGCATCAAACTACGCCATTGGCGCGGTACTATCAGAAGGATCAATAGGCGGCGGTAAACCGATAGCTTACATATCGCGGTCTCTAAACAAAGCCGAAGAAAACTACGCTACGAATGTAAAAGAGCTTCTAGCTATTGTTTGGTCACTGGATAATTTGCGCTCCTACCTTTACGGCGCATAGAAAATTAGGGTTTACACTGATCACCAACCTTTGACATTTTCCTTGAGTAATCGCAATTACAATGCAAAGCTCAAGCGATGCAAAGCTCGTATAGAGGAATATAACTGCGAGTTAATTTACAAGCCAGGTAAGACAAATGTAGTCGCTGACTCCCGTCTCAAGACGGAAGTGAACGCACTCACTGACTCCATAGCTGTACAGCCATCGAGTACTATAGCTGACGCGGTATCTGAAACTGGCACTGCTTCAGAGGGTACCGTGCACTCCGCAGAGCAGGATAGCTCTGACCTCATACCTCACGTAGAGGCACCCATAAATTCGTTTAGAAATCAAATAATTTTTAGGCGGGGGGCGAGTGTACAGAAGAGCCTTATAAGGGTTACAAGAGGTACTTTGTCACGATGCCTGTATTAAGCGTCGCAGCTTTGTCACCAGTCCTCAAAAACTACCTCAACCCAAACGTTATAAATGGCATTAAAATTCCGGAAGATGCCCTCCACAGTTTGCAGGTAGTAAACGTTAACAATTTCAGCAGATATAAAATTAGGATCATGCAGCGCGTGGTTGAAGACGTGACAATAGCTGATAGGGTACTCGACATCATCTAGAAGGAGCACAAGCGCGCATCGAAATGCTCGTGAAAATAGGGAACAGGTGCTGGAAAAATTTTATTTTCCCGCAATGTCCAAACGGATTAGGGAATACATTAGCCAATGCGAAACATGTAAATTGAACAAATACGATAGGCACCCTTCTAAACCATATGAGCAACCAACTCCCGTTCCTAGTTATCCGTGCGAAATCTAGCACATCGATATTTTCGAAATTGAACGACAAAAATATTTGAGTTGTGTCGACAAATTTACCAAATTTGCTAAACTCTTCCCAATCAAAAATAAGTCATTTCCTCATTTGCGAATGAACCTAACGATCGCGCTGCATTATTTTACAGTGCCACGAGCTTTGGTCATGGACAACGAAGGCGGATTTTTGTCACCACTTGTATTAAATTATATCAGGTCCTTAGGGATAGAAATATACCAAACGCCAACGCAGCGAAGTGAGGCCAATGGTCAGGTAGAGCGGCTACACTCTACCTTGATTGAAATATACCGCTGCCTTTCCATTGGATTTCCTAGATTAACACCTGAAGAACGCGTCGCAATAACTGTGGATAGGTATAATAACACGATACATTCCGTAATAAAGCGCAAGCCAGCTGATGTTTTTCTGAATAGGACAGTTAGGATAAATTACCAGGATTTAGCAAACTTTAGGAAGCGCACTAACGAGGACATAAAGGCTCTTCTTCTACACCAACAGGAAAGTAGAAGCTTAAGAAATAATGAATTATTCATAGCTAAAAACTAATAAAAAGTAAGCAAAAGCCACTTTATAAGAAAGAAGCTGCTGCGGAAAATAGAAATTCCACTATAACCACGCAAAGTGGGAAAAAATTCCACAAATCGGATACTAAAAATATCTAACTGAAAGAAAAATGTCTATAAACAGACAAAAGTTCCAAGGACACATTAAAAACTTACAAAAAACATAAGAGGAGAGATTCGGCACTAAGAGGGAACTTCAAAACAAGAGAGGACTTTTAAGTAGGACAAATCGTGCCTTAGTAGGTTGTGGCGCCATCGAACATGACAAATGGCAATGCGACCTCCAAAACGGAGACACACGATCCCCCATAGTTGGTTCGAGAAATCTTGGCTCCTCTGGTCGGAATTCAAGCACTCAAAAGCTCGGCAAAGCCGAAAAATTTATAATCATATAAAAGAACATTGGTAAAGAGGTAGAAAACTCATGCATAGATCCCTAAGCCCCGGTGGTCCGGGTACATATTCATTTTTGTATTCGATCTGTCGTATTGGTTTAATTCCAGTTAAGTCGGTGGTCCGAGCGATATCAATCGAATTGGTTCAATTCCTCCATGGGACTATTGGCTTTAATTGACATGAGAAGTCACTCGTTCGATGGGCGGGAAAATTTTCAATTACGAAACTTATGTTCATTTTCAAAGTGGATACTCCCGAGCCTTCATCATGTCATCTGAGATTATGCCTGCATTCCAACAGAAAAAAAGAAAAACAAAGAAAAAACCAAAAAAAGGTAAAAAACCCTGCAACAGAAAACGAGAGAAAAGTCAATTCTCAAAAATATAACCAAAGTATAAGCCCTCGAGGTTTTTGAAAACAAAAGAACAAGAATTAAAGAATTATTTGAGAGAGAAACAAAATCTCACAAAGAAAAGTCGCTAAAAGCCACAGAAAAAAAAAAGAAAAAAAGGGGAAGCATTCCTCGAAAAATACTAATACTAAAAAAAAACGAATACTAACATACAAAAAAATAACAAAAAAAATATAAATCTAACAAAAACTGATAACTAACTTACTAAATTAATTACTGAAAACTAACTGTCAGAAAAATTCCACTTTTAACATAACTCCTGCGTCCTCGTAAAATCCTGTCAAACCCTTGCCGACCCGAACTCTACTCATTAGGTATAGCAGTAGGATTTAAGAAATAGTCTAATTTACACTTGAAATGTTAATTACCATTTTGGAATCTAAAATTTACCTAAATTGTTTTTGTTTTTATCGGCCTATTGATAAATGATTCAAGGTTCGATTCGAGCTCAAGGCCAGAACAATAATTTTTTTCTAATGATAATTATTGTTATTTGTTAACCCTTAAATGCATAGCGTACCATATAAGGTACGCCCTTTTACTTCTTCATATCTCCTTCAAATTAACATGTACTGCATTTTTATTTAGTCTAGATTGGAATTAAAAAATCTAGCTTTTTTGTAAATATTATAACAGCTTTCAGAAATTTATAGTTAGTTGTCGGTGAGCAGAGGTGGCAAAGGGACGTGAATTTTGCAATAAAATCAAAGTGGGAATTTTATACCTCAATAAAATATATATTGTGTTATGTAGTGTTAAATAAATATACCAGGTAAGTACATTAGTGTCTATTTTAGCGAATTAAAATGAAATGTAATCAAATGAAACGGTATTTATAGTTTATTGGCTTTTTTGCGTATGTACCATATATGGTACTTCATGCATATAAGCCAAATAAAAAATTGCACTTTGTACGTCCTTTTATTTCAGTCATGAATGAATATATAATTGGAGGAAAGAGGTATAATGCAGATGAAGTGGCAAATATGCTATATGATGGTTTCGAAGATCAGGTACGATCAGATATACCCAAAAACGGAAATGTGTCTTTTGATGAATATGAGCCCGAAGATGCATTCGATGATCTAATGGATGAAACACCAGGACCAAAGCGAATTAGAAATCAAGCCGAAACCGACTATGAATTGTTGGAAGGAGATTCGATTAGTGATTCATTAAAAAAAATGAACAATGACGATGTGAACGTCATTTTATGAACCAATATCTCCCCAACAAACCCAAGAAATGGGGGTTCAAGCTCTTTGCCCTTTGTGACGTATCTGGTTTTATATACAAGTTTGAAATTTACACTGGCGAAACTCATTGCTTACTATCTGTAGAACCTGATTTGAAGGCCTCAGCTAATATTGTTGTGCGCATGACTCGTGGGGTTCCACGTTTCCAAATTTATATTATTTACATGGATAATTATTATACCTCCATACCGTTATTGATTTATTTACGAACCCAAGGTATACACAGTATTGGGACCATCAACCGAAATAGGATCAAAAATTGCAAACTTCCAGAGACAAAGAATATGATGAAAATGAATCGAGGAGTATCAGCAGAGTTCTTAAACACAATACATTGTATACCAATAATATCTATATCAGGGAAGGATAATCAGGTAGTTAACCTTGTTTCCACTTGCGTTGTGATGAAACTGGTGTTAAGTCCACATACTGATAATGTTGTTGATCAAACTATAATAGTTGAGTGATTAATATCTCTTGCCCCCAAATAATTAAAGAGTACAATATGCATATGGGAGATGTGAATCTTATGGATTCCCACCTTGGTCGCTTAAAAATTGTGTTGAAAGCCGAAGTTGGGGTCTTAGAATATTTTATCACCTATTGGGTATATGCTCAAAAAGCGTTCCGTCTGGAAATATCTTACATGCTGACGAATATTGGAACAAACTAAAACCGGTCTGGTGTATACACAACAGCCTCTCGTGCGCAAGATGAACGTGGACTCCCAAAAATTTTACGTTTCGACGGCATCCATGATTATACCGTAGTTGAAGGTCGTGCCAAATGCACAAACGAAACGTGTACTATTGGTGATAAAAATGTGAACAATAGATCTATATTCAAATGTGAAAAGTGTAACGTACATCTCCGGCTGAGTGATAAACGTAATTGTTTTTTTGCTTATCATAAAAAATAAAGAATAAAATAATTATACGAAGTATATTTATAAGTATTTTCACTAACTGACTTTATTTATGTAAATATGTACACGTATTTCCTTTGATTTGAAAACACTTAAATATAATTTGCCTATAAAAAATATTCACCATTTTTCACTCACAATGCATAGCGTACCATATAAGGTACAAATAAAAAAAAGCACATTTTCCGCTTTTTCCGGAAAACGACTCATTTATTTTTAAAATGGTGATCCATTTCGTGTTCAGCGGGTTGTTTTACATAGGTGAAACTGGGTCTCCATATTTGGTGCTGACCTCATGCATTTAAGGGTTAATTTTTCTAAATTTGAAAAATTGTATTTTGTTTTTGGAATAGTAAGTAGAAAATTTTTCAGACAACCTGCCATAGCTGCGCAGATAGATCCATTTCGAAGGGTGCTAAGCCTTCATCATCAGTACGCTTTAGGCATGCTGCGCTAACCATTTAGCTATACAGCGGTGGTTTGTTTGACTGGCAAATTTGCTACTTCTATTCATTTTTACCAACTATATTTATATTTATTGTTCTGGCCTTGAGCTCGAATCGAACCTTGAATCATTTACCTAAATTTTAAAATATAACCAACATTATTAAAATGAAATTTGAAATTTACTTAGACTAGTACTTAAACATACTTCTAGGCTCTTCGATTTCCAGAACTTACTAGTTTGTTTCGGTTACAAAATCGCCAGCCACAACTACGTGCACAAATTATTGCTCTCTCTTGTGACAACTCAGATAAGATATATGCATGTGTTTGTGTATTGCCGCTCCGCTGCTCGTATACGTACATATGTGTAGACGCAATTATTTATTCGTTTATGTAGATACATAATGATTGAATTATTGATGTGAATGTTTGTAGTTTACAGTCTCTCGCGCATACATAGGCGTATAAGTAAATGCATCTGTGTGTGACATCTTTCGGCTGCCTTCTATATGTGTATACATGATTTGATTATTGACGTAAATACTGCTTATCGTGGCCTTGGCATCGCCTTAGTGATGGTATAACTTAGCGATGTTAATATCCGTGACAATATAAAAGTAAAACTTTGAAATGTAAATTTTTTAATAGCAATAGTTGACTATGTATTTCACTAGTTATTAGAATTATGTGTACTCCGACTCCTAGAATCTGCCTCTGTGCATCCGCACAAGCATATGTGGTATTCGATCTCGACTCGCCCGTGGTAACCGTACGTGATGGGTACGGCTGGATAATCAATGGCTACTTCAAGGAAATAGCAAACCGCCTGGAATTTGAGGTCAAGAAACTGGATGAAACGAACGATCTCACAGACGTAATTTTTTTCACTTGAATAAAATCTGAACCTAGCTCGAGGAGCTAAAAGGCCCAAAGGAGAGTTAAGAGATCAATCAACTGGATAGGATCGGCTTGGAAATGGATAGCCGGTTACCCCGACGCTTTCGACTGGGATGAGCTCCTACGAGCCCAAGACTCGCTAGTAGCCAACAATAACCAGCAATACAAAGTACACTCGGAAATATTTAAAAAATCATGAGTTATTGCAGGTTGTCAACGGCATCGAAACCAACACCAATGACATCATTGGCCAGAATCATCTCATAAAGCTGGACCTACTTCGAGAGGACGACTGTTTGCCACGTCTGCTCAAAGGTGGTAAAACTAGTTGCCGGTACATCAATTGCAACGACTCAATGATCGAGGTGATCAAGGAAGACACGATTCTCTTAGACAATTTCAATAACACCGTGTAGTCAGGTGATGCTCCCAAACACTTGAGCGGCTCTTACAGCCTTCAACTGCACAATGAAACGATACGCATTGGTGACAGAACCTACTGGAGGAGCAGGAGTTCAAATATTCCCCCGTGTGCTATCTACTATTGCGAATAAAAGCCTTAACCTTAATCTTGTACCCGAGATGACAGTCGGCAATATTAAGCTCTTGAGGTACCTGAGGGACAAAACAAATTGGTTCAAGGCGTCGGAAACTTTGGGGCTACTTCTGCTCCTACACATGATTTGGATAATTTGGAGGAAATTAACAACGGGACTAAAATTTCCGGAATTGCGACTGTCCATTAGAAGACAATATAAAGAGGACACTTGTCCAAATCCTAATCTGCGGAACGCAGCTCTTTAAAGGGGAAGAGTTAACACGCGCCAATTGCCCTTATTGCAACAATCCCACGTATGGCCGTACTGGCGCTGAGTAAGCAAATTATATTTCTCACAACATACGGACACCCATGGCAACCTAACACCTTAATTCAATGCCATAGTTAGTGACGGCGACTAATACTTATGCTACGGAATTACTCCAGACGCACAGTCAGCAAAATTATATTCCACATAATTGTGAAATATACGCATACCGCAACCTGTGGGAAGAAACCGACTTCAACATTCTCAGACAATGGGATGTATACAAGTTATGCAAGAGGCGCGTCGCTGCTGGATATTGGGCTATATAGGGAAGAAGTTGTGGCAGAGTAGTCAGTCGAGTTCAGGACGGAATAGCGTTTAGTAATAATTAGTGTTACCTTTAATTGTAATTGGAAGTACATTTAAATATACTTAATCATTATTAGATAAACTTTGTGTTGTGTTGTTGTGTTCATTGGGCAAGTTGGCCCAACAAATTAATATTTTTAACAATCAAGGACAATTGTCCTTTAACTTACATATACGATAAATTAAATCTTCTTATGCCCGGTTTTTCAATGTGAGTTTAAACTCCAGTTAAAGTTGACTAGAGTCTAATCTTGCCACTTTGGCCGCTTAAGCTGAAATGAGCAGCAAATTTTTATGTTATCGAAAAAGTGGCAAGGTTAAACTCTAGTCAACTTTAACTAAAGTTTAAACTCGTACTGAAAAACCAGCATATACATATGTACATACATCCATACAAACTTACGAAAAATAGAACCCGTATAAACCTTGTGGAATGGGGAAAGGGATACGATACGAATCTCTGAGTGATTCCCAAAGTCGTTGGAGTTATTGGGTTTTTTGGTTTATACCTTAAGTAGTTATTCCGTTTGGTCACCTATCAGGTTTGCTGACCATTTAGCGTAAAAATCCTCCATTCTTCGATGAATGAAATGAAAGTGTGAAGACTTGAGTCTGGTCCACCTGCGGGGAGGTTAGGTTAGGTTTTCATTCAGGTATTCATTTTTATTTTCCAAACCTATTTTTTGGTTTTGTGAAGAAGATTAAACCTACACTGAATGAAATGGTGCTAGTAGAACCAACAAATCGGTTCTGTTGTTCTTGAATTAACGGAGATTCGGTGAAATTGATCGAATTATGGTTAATTCGACCGAGTTCTTTGCCAAGCAAACAAGTTAATTTAGTCATTTCAACAGAAGAGAAATGTAACATAATGTAGGCATTTATTTTGATTTTTACCGATGGCCAAAAAGGCAAAACGTTGTCCAGAAAAAAATTTCGATTATACAACAAGTAAGGAAGTCTATGTTCGGATGAAACCGAACCTTATATACCCAGCTGTACACTAGAAATGCTGTTGTTGTTTGTTTTGTGTGCTTAAGAGTGTTACAAAGCTGCGCAATAATACATATACATATGGTTCTATTCTGAATTAATTTTTATTCGAGTTATGGCTCCCGAAACATAGAAAATTGCTTAGTCATAAAAGAGGCGGTGCCACGCCCATTTTTTTAAATTTGAAGTTTTTCCTATTTATCGTTATAAATCTACTTGGGAAATGAAATGCCAGTGATATAAAGCTCTTTTTTGCAAAGATATAGCTTATTTTATTCGTCCGCGACCCTTCAAAAAATCCTTCATATAAAAGTGGGCGCGCTCCTTAACCGATTTCGTTAATTTTTCTTCAAAGCATTCCTTATAGTAAAGGCAACCTCTCTGCCGAATTTTGTTACGATAGGTTTAACAATTTTTGATTTATGATTAATAATATTTGTAAAATTGATTTTATCACAAGTGGGCGGTGCCATGCCTAATTTAAACAATTTTTTTCAACTTTTTATCAAGAGTCTCAATGTCAGTCCACACGTAAAATTTCAACATTCTAGGTGTATTATTTACTAAGTTCTCAGTTTTTTTTGTGTTTTCCAAAATGTTATATATATAACAAGTAAGGAAGGCTAAGTTCGGGTGTAACCGAATATTACATACTCAGTTGAGAGCTGTGGAGACAAAGTAAGGGAAAATCACCATGTTGTAAAAAGAACCTAGGGTAATCCTGGAATGTGTTTGTATGACATGTGTATCAAATGGAAGGTATTAAAGAGTATTTTAAGAGGAAGTGGACCATAGTTCTATAGGTGGACGCCTTTTCGAGATATCGCCATAAAGGTGGACCAGGGGTGACTCTAGAATTTGTTTGTACGATATGAGTATCAAATGAAAGGTGTTTATGAGTATTTTAAGAGGACGTGGGCCTTAGTTCTATATGTGGACGCCTTTTCGAGATATCGCCATAAAGGTGGACCAGGGGTGACTCTAGAATTTGTTTGTACTATATGGATATCAAACGAAAAGTGTTAATGAGTATTTTAAAAGGGAGTGGGCCTTAGTTCTATAGGTGGACAACTTTTCGGAATATAGTTATAAAAGTGGACCAGGGTTGACTCTAGAATGCGTTTGTACAATATGGGTATCAAACGAAAGGTGTTAATAAGTGTTTTAAAAGTGAGTGGGCCTTAGTTGTATGGGTGGAAGCCTTTTCGGGATATCGCCATAAACGTGGACCAGGGGAGACTCTAGAATGCGTTTGTACAATATGGGTATCAAATGAAAGGTGTTAATGAGTATTTTAAAAGGGCGTGAGCCTTAGTTCTATAGGTGGACGCCTTTTCGAGATATCGCCATAAAGGTGGGCCAGCGGTGACTATAGAATTTTTTTGTACGATATGGGTATCAAATGAAAGGTATTAATGAGTATTTTAAAAAGGAGTGGGCCTTAGTTCTATATGTAGACGCCTTTTCGAGATATCGCCATAAACGTGGACCAGGGGTGACTCTAGAATGTGATTGTACGATATGGGTATCAAATTAAAGGTATTAATGAGGTTTTTAAAAGGGAGTGACCCTTAGTTGTATATGTCAAGGCGTTTTCGAGATATCGATCAAAATGTGGAACAGGGTGATCCAGAACATCATCTGCCGGGTACCGCTAATTTATTTATATATGTAATACCACGAACAGTATTCCTTCCAAGATTCCAAGGGCTTTTGATTTCGCCCTGCAAAACTTTTTCATTCTACTTAATATGGTAGGTGTCACACCCATTTTACCAAGTTTTTTGCTAAAGTTCTATTTTGCGTCAATAGACCAATACAATTACCATGTTTCATCCCTTTTTTCGTATTTGGTATATAATTATGGCACTTTTTTCATTTTTCGTAATTTTCGATATCGAAAAAGTGGGCATGGTCATAGTCGGATTTCGTCCATTTTTTACACCAATACAAACTGAGTTCAGGTAAGAACGTGAACTGAGTTTAGTAAAGATATATCGATTTTTCCTCAAGTTATCGTGTTAGCGGCCGAGCGGAAGGACAGGCGGTCGACTGTGTATAAAAACTGGGCGTGGCTTCAACCGATTTCACCCTTTTTCACAGAAAACAGTTATCGTCCTAGAATCTAAGCCGCTACCAAATTTCACAAGGATTGGTAAATTTTTTTCGACTTATGGCATTAAAAGTATCCTAGACAAATTAAATGAAAAAGGGCGGAGCCACGCCCATTTTGAAATTTTCTTTTATTTTTGTATTTTTTTGCAACATATCATTACTGGAGTTGAATGTTGACATAATTTACTTATATACTTTAAAGATATTAACTTTTCTTTTAAAATTTTAATTAATAAAAAATATTTTTTAAAAAGTGGGCGTGGTCGGTCTCCGATTTTGCTAATTTTTATTAAGCAGACATATAGTAATAAGAGTAACGTTCCTGCCAAATTTCATCATGATATCTTCAACGACTGCCAAATTACAGCTTGCAAAACTTCTAAATTACCTTCTTTTAAAAGTGGGCGGTGCCACGCCCATTGTCCAAAATTTTAATAGTTTTCAATTCTGTGTCGTAAGTCCAACTCACCTACCAAGTTTCATCGCTTAATCCGCATTTGGTAATGAATTATCGCACTTTTTCGATTTTTCGAAATTTTCGATATCGAAGAAGTGGGCGTGGGTATTGTCCGATATCGTTCATTTTAATAGCGATCTGAGATGAGTGCCCAGGAACCTGCATACCAAATTTCATCAAGATACCTCAAAATTTACTCAAGTTATCGTGTTAACGGACAGACGGACGGACGGACGGACGAACATGGCTCAATCGAATTTTTTTTCGATACTGATGATTTTGATATATGGAAGTCTATATCTATCTCGATTCCTTTATACCTGTACAACCAACCGTTATCCAATCAAAGTTAATATACTCTGTGAGCTCTGCTCAACTGAGTATAAAAAGTGAACGTGGTTATCATCCGATTTCGCTCATTTTCAATACCAATGTATTCTGGGTCCATAGAAGCTCGTGTACCAAATTTGGTGAAGATATCTGAATATTTACTCAAGTTATCGTGTTAACGGACAGACGGACGCACAGTGTGATATATCATCAACCTAGCTGATACAAAGTCACGATTGGAATAAATAATTAATTTTTCTAGCCCTACTCAGCAGCTAACGCTTTTACATAAAAATACATATATTTTTTGTAAACATTTATTATTATTTCACCACTTTTTAAGTGTTTATTGAGCTAAATAAATTTAAATTAAGGAAGGTTATAACAAAGTTGAAAAATTTCATTAGAGAAAATGTGAAGAAAAGCATATTTTTATACTCAGTTGAGCAGAGCCCACAGATTTGATTGGATAACGGTTGGTTGTACATATATAAAGGAATCGAGATAGATATAGACTTCCATATATCAAAATAATCAGGATCGAAAAAAAATTTTATTGAGCCATGTCCGTCCGTCCGTCCGTCCGTTAACACGATAACTTGAGTAAATTTTGAGGTAACTTGATGAAATTTGGTACGTAGGTTCCTGAGCACTCATCTCAGATCGCTATTTAAAATGAACGATATCGGACTATAACAACGCCCACTTTTTCGATATCGAAAATTTCGTAAAACAGAAAAAGTGCGATAATTCATTACCAAAGACAGATAAAGCGGCGAAACTTGGTAGATGAGTTGAATTTATGACGCAGAATAGAAAACTACTAAAATTTTGGACAATGGGCGTGGCACCGCCCACTTTTAAAAGAAGGTAATTTATAATTTTTGCAAGCTGTAATTTGTCAGTCGTTGAAGATATCATGATGAAATTTGGCAGGGACGTTACTCCTATTACTATATGTACGACTAATAAAAATTAGCAAAATCGGAGAAGGACCACGCCCACTTTTAAAAAAAAATTTTTTTTAAAGTAAAATTTTAACAAAAAATTTAATATCTTTACAGTATATAAGTAAATTATGTCAACATTCAACTCCAGTAATGACATGGTGCAACAAAATACAAAAATAAAAGAAAATTTCAAAATGGGCTTGGCTCCGCCCTTTTTCATTTAATTTGTCTAGGATACTTTTAACGCCATAAGTCGAACAAAAATTAACCAATCCTTTTGAAATTTGGTAGGGGCATAGATTTTATGATGTTAACTGTTTTCTGTGAAAACTTGCGAAATCGGTTGATGCCACACCCAGTTTTTATATACAGTCGTCCGTCTGTCCTTCCGCATGGCCGTTAACACGATAACTTGAGTAAATTTTGAGGTAACTTGATGAACTTTGGTATGTAGGTTCCTGAGCACTCATCCCAGATCACTACTTAAAATGAACAATATCGGGCTATAACCACGCCCACTTTTTCGATATCGAAAATTTCGTAAAACCGAAAAAGTGCGATAATTCATTACCAAAGACAGATAAAGCGACCAAACTTGGTAGATGAGTTGAATTTATGACGCAGAATAGAAAATTAGTAAAATTTTGGACAATGGGCGTGGCACCGCCCACTTTTAAAATAAGGTAATTTAAAACTTTTGCAAACTGTAATTTGTCAGTCGTTGAAGATATCATGATGAAATTTGGCAGGGACGTTACTCCTATTACCATATGTACGCCTAATAAAAATTAGCAAAATCGGAGAAGGACCACGCCCACTTTAAAAAAAAAATTTTTTAAAGTAAAATTTTAACAAAAAAATTAATATCTTTACAGTATATAAGTAAATTATGTCAACATTCAACTCCAGTAATGACATGGTACAAAAAAATACAAAAATAAAAGAAAATTTCAAAATGGGCGTGGCTCCGCCCTTTTTCATTTAATTTGTTTAGGATACTTTTAACGCCATAAGTCGAACAAAAATTAACCAATCCTTTTGAAATTGGGTAGGGGCATAGATTTTATGATGTTAACTGTTTTCTGTGAAAACTTGCGAAATCGGTTGATGCCACACCCAGTTTTTATATACAGTCGTTCGCCTGTCCTTCCGCATGGCCGTTAACACGATAAATTGAGCAAAAATCGACATATCTTTAATGAACTTAGTTCACGTACTTACTTGAACTCACTTTATTTTGGTATGAAAAATGAACGAAATCCGACAATGACCACGCCCACTTTTTCGATATCGAAAATTACGAAAAATGAAAAAAATGCCATAATTCTATACCAAATACGAAAAAAGGGATGAAACATGGTGAGGTAATTGGATTGGTTTATTGACACGAAATATAACTTTAGAAAAAACTTTATAAAATGGTTGTGACACCTACCATATTAAGTAGAAGAAAATGAAAAAGTTCCGCAGGGCGAAATAAAAAACCCTTAAAATCTGGATCAAAACGATAACGGAAACTATTCTCCACGGGGTAACCAGCATTTGCGACACAATCCCTCTGCTTCGGCAGCTGGCACATCGGATGTGGAGGTGTCAAATTCACGCTTTAATATTAGGATGAATGAAACTGAAACGACCGACCAAGATCATATTCCTGAAAGTAACAAACATCACAGAATCGGCATGAAGCATAAAACACAAATATGTACATGGAATGTACGAACTCTCTATGAGAGTGGTAAGCTTGAACAGCTACGGAGCGAAATGCACCGATACAAAATAGACATATTAGCCATACAAGAGTGCACATGGACAGGATATGGCCGAATAAATGACCAAGGAACAACGTTCCTATACTCGGGCCGAAATGAAGGAGAGAGTCACACCAGCGGCGTAGGTTTTTTAATAACAAGTACAATAGCGAAAAGTATTATTGAATGGGTGCCGATAAGCCCCAGAATTATTATACTTAAACTCCGCACTAGAGCAAGGAAACTAGTCATCATCAATGTTTATGGACCAACAGAAAGCCAAAATGACGAAATCAAAAACGAATTTTTCGATACGCTCAACAGCTGCGTAAATTCACACGTTAATCAAGGGGACATATGTGTTATTCTGGGCGACTTTAGTGCTAAAGTTGGATCTGACAATGATGGTCTAGATATATACATGGGTAAACACAGCCCTGGTACCCGGAATGACAATGGTAGTAGGCTTATAGAATTTTGTTGTGAAAACGGTCTGGTGATCGGTGGAAGCTTATTCCCACATAAATTAGTCCACAAAACAACATGGACGTCTCCGGATCAACGCACTAATAACCAAATTGATCACGTACTAATAAACAGCAGATGGAGGTCATCCTTGCTAGATGTGCGCGTTAAAAGAGGAGCAGATATTGGTAGCGATCACTACCTTGTAGCTGGTAGTTTCAGATTTAAGGTAGCCGCAGTACAGAAAAACCTTCAAAAAATTAGCAAGAAAATTGATATTGAGAAACTAAAGCATGAAGAATATCAAAATGCCTTTAATGCCGCAGTACGCGAACGTGTTGAACAGGTAAACATGAGTGGTAGTACAGGTGACAGGCTAGACTCCGTTAATAATATCTACCAAGAATTTGGTAGCAGTATCCTTGGACACAAAAACAAAGCAAAGAAAGTATGGCTAACAAATAATACGTGGACACTTATTGAACAGTGGGGGAAAATTAAAGAATCGCTTCTCAGACGGACGGACAACAATGACACGGAAGAAGCAAGGCAGTTATCCGCAAGGTATAAAGAAAAATGCAAGCAAATTAAGAAGTCTGCTAGAAAAGACAAGAGGGAATGGGCTGACATATTAGCAAGTCGAGCTGAAACGGCAGCCAGATTAAATAATATGAGGGAACTCTATGAGATTAGTAGGGAACTCACCGGAAAATACAGGAGTGGTCAAAAACCAATAAAAGACTTAAACGGAAATCTTATTACTGAAAGCGAACAACAAATGAGTGTATGGGTGGAACACTTCAAGAAAGTATTAAATAATCCTGTAGGTGCAGCGACCTTAAATTCCAACACTATTGCTGCAAACTACAACAGCCAACCCCACTTTAATGGGGTAAACAGCGCGCCCCCTACGAAAAATGAAATAATTTCAGCAATCAAGTCCTTAAAAAAGGGCAAGGCCCCAGGAACTGATGACATATATGCTGAATACCTCATAGCAGATCCAGATACCGCAGCTGAAACCTTACTTCCAATCTTCCGTCAGATATGGGAAGAAGAATCCTACCCTCGTCAGTGGAATGAAGGCATACTTGTAAAAGTCGCAAAAAAGGGAGATACCTCTGATTGTAACAACTACAGAGGTATCACCTTACTCTCGATTCCTAGCAAAGTGTTCTCCACGATCTTAATGTCCCGAATTCAAGAGGCGGTGTATGGAACTCTAAGAGAAAATCAGTTTGGCTTTAGACAAAACCGATCCTGTGTTGATCTAATAAATACCGTCCGAATCATTGTTGAACAATGCTGTGAATACAGAACATCAGCTTATTTACTTTTTATCGACTTTAAAAAGGCTTTTGATAGTCTCGACGGGAAATATATTTGGGAAATACTACGAAAACGAGGGATGCCCAATAAAATAATCAACATTATAAAGGCAATGCATGCCGAATTTAAGTGCCGGGTCAGTCACGATGGGCGCCTCTCAAAACCCTTCGAAATTAAAAGCGGGGTGCGACAGGGATGCATACTCTCGCCGCTCTTGTTTATCTTGGCATTATACGAGATTATGAGGAACGCAGAAAATGGTGGACACGGTGTACAGTGGACTCCTTTCACTCAGCTAGGGGATTTAGAATATGCAGACGATGTCTGTCTGCTAAGCCACAGAAGTACTGACCTTCAACACAATTTAGAAGCTGTCAACACACATGCAAAGGAGGCCGGACTAAGCATCAATACAGCGAAAACCAAAGTCATAAGATGCGGCTATAGTATTTCATCAAGGCCATTGACGCTTACGGTTGACGAAAATGAAATCGAAGGTGTAGAGTCCGTTGTTTATCTTGGTAGTATTGTCTCAAATAAGAGCGGTGCAGATGAGGACGTTCAGTCTCGCATAAACAAAGCAAGAATGGTTTTTGGGCAACTGGCAAACGTGTGGAGGTCCAGCCAAATATCTTTAAAAGCGAAGCTTCGACTGTTTAATTCGAATGTTAAATCAGTACTGTTTTATGCTTGCGAGACGTGGAAAAGCTCAACTTCAATTCAGAAACGTCTACAAGTTTTTATTAATAAATGTCTGCGCCGAATTCTGAAAATTCGATGGCCGGAAAGAATTTCAAATAACGACTTATGGTTTAGAACAAATCAACCTAAGGCTACCACAGAAATAACCAAGCGTAAATGGTCGTGGATTGGTCACACTCTCAGAAGACCTCCAGTAAATATAGCCAGACAAGCATTGCGGTGGAATCCACAAGGAAGCCGACGACCTGGTGCACCTGCGAAAACTTGGCGCAGAACTGTGGATAAAGAACTCGAAGACGCAGTATATACGTGGAATGACATCACAAGAACTGCACCTAACAGAATAAGATATAAGTCGGTGGTCGAGGCCCTATGCTCCAATAGGAGTTGAGGAGGATGATGATGATGATGATGAAAATCTTGGCAGGTATTACATATATAAATAAATTAGCGGTATCCAACAGATGATGTTCTGTGTCACCCTGGTCCACATTTTGGTCACGATCTGGAAAACGCCTTCACATATACAACTACCACCACTCCCTTTTAAAACTCTCATTAATACCTTTAATTTGATACCCATATCGTACAAAGGCATTCTAGAGTCAACCCTGATCCACCTTTATGGCTATATCCCTAAATGGCGTCCACCTATAGAACTATGGCCCACTCCCTTTTAAAATACTCATTAACACCTTTCATTTGATACCCATATCGTACAAACGCATTCTAGAGTCACCCCTGGTCCACCTTTATGGCGATATCTCGAAAAGGCGACCATCTATACAACTACCACCTCTCCCTTTTAAAACCCTCATTAATACCTTTAATTTGATACCCATATCGTACAAACAAATTCTAGGGTCACACCTGGTCCACCTTTATGGCGATATCTCGAAACGGTGTCCACCTCTGGAACTAAGCATCACTCCCTTTTAAAATACTCATTAACACCTTTCTTTTGATACCCATATTGTACAAACAAATTCGATATCTCGAAACGGCGTCCACCTGTGGAACTAAGTATCACTCCCTTTTAAAATACTCATTAACACCTTTCTTTTGATACCAATATTGTACAAACAAATTCTAGGGTCACACCTGGTCCACCTTTGTGGCGATATTTCGAAACGGCGTCTACCTGTGGAACTAAGGATTACTCCCTTTTAAAATACTCATTAACACCTTTCTTTTGATACCCATATTGTACAAACAAATTCGATATCTCGAAACGGCGTCCACCTGTGGAACTAAGTATCACTCCCTTTTAAAATACTCATTAACACCTTTCATTTGATACCCATATCGTACAAACGCATTCTAGAGTCACCCCTGGTCCACCTTTATGGCGATACCTCGAAAAGGCGACCACCTATACAACTACCACCACTCCCTTTTAAAACCCTCCTTAATACCTTTAATTTTATACCCATATCGTACAAACAAATTCTAGGGTCACACCTGGTCCACCTTTATGGCGATATCTCGAAACGGCGTCCACCTGTGGAACTAAGCATCACTCGCTTTTAAAATACTCATTAACACCTTTCTTTTGATACCCATATTGTACAAACAAATTCTAGGGTCACCCATGGTCCACCTTTGTGGCGATATTTCGAAACGGCGTCCACCTGTGGAACTAAGCATCACTCCCTTTTAAAATACTCATTAACACCTTTCTTTTGATACCCATATCGTACAAACGCATTCTAGAGTCAACCTGATCCACCTTTATGGCTATATCTCAAAAAGGCGACCACTTATACAACTACCACCACTCTCTTTTAAAACCCTCATTAATACCTTTAATTTGATACCCATATCGTACAAACAAATTCTAGGGTCACACCTGGTCCACCTTTATGGAGATATCTCGAAACGGCGTCCACCTGTGGAACTAAGCATCACTCCCTTTTAAAATACTCATTAACACCTTTCTTTTGATACCCATATTGTACAAACAAATTCTAGGGTCACCCCTGGTCCACCTTTATGGCGGTATCTCGAAACGGCGTCCACCTATGGAACTAAGGATTACTCCCTTTTAAAATACTCATTAACACCTTTCATTTGATACCCATATCGTACAAACGCATTCTAGAGTCAACCTGATCCACCTTTATGGCTATATCTCAAAAAGGCGACCACTTATACAACTACCACCACTCTCTTTTAAAACCCTCATTAATACCTTTAATTTGATACCCATATCGTACAAACAAATTCTAGGGTCACACCTGGTCCACCTTTATGGAGATATCTCGAAACGGCGTCCACCTGTGGAACTAAGCATCACTCCCTTTTAAAATACTCATTAACACCTTTCTTTTGATACCCATATTGTACAAACAAATTCTAGGGTCACCCCTGGTCCACCTTTATGGCGGTATCTCGAAACGGCGTCCACCTATGGAACTAAGGATTACTCCCTTTTAAAATACTCATTAACACCTTTCATTTGATACCCATATCGTACAAACGCATTCTAGAGTCAACCTGATCCACCTTTATGGCTATATCTCAAAAAGGCGACCACTTATACAACTACCACCACTCTCTTTTAAAACCCTCATTAATACCTTTAATTTGATACCCATATCGTACAAACAAATTCTAGGGTCACACCTGGTCCACCTTTATGGAGATATCTCGAAACGGCGTCCACCTGTGGAACTAAGCATCACTCCCTTTTAAAATACTCATTAACACCTTTCTTTTGATACCCATATTGTACAAACAAATTCTAGGGTCACCCATGGTCCACCTTTGTGGCGATATTTCGAAACGGCGTCCACCTGTGGAACTAAGCATCACTCCCTTTTAAAATACTCATTAACACCTTTCTTTTGATACCCATATTGTACAAACAAATTCGATATCTCGAAACGGCGTCCACCTGTGGAACTAAGTATCACTCCCTTTTAAAATACTCATTAACACCTTTCATTTGATACCCATATCGTACAAACGCATTCTAGAGTCACCCCTGGTCCACCTTTATGGCGATACCTCGAAAAGGCGACCACCTATACAACTACCACCACTCCCTTTTAAAACCCTCCTTAATACCTTTAATTTGATACCCATATCGTACAAACAAACTCTAGGGTCACACCTGGTCCACCTTTATGGCGATATCTCGAAACGGCGTCCACCTGTGGAACTAAGCATCACTCGCTTTTAAAATACTCATTAACACCTTTCTTTTGATACCCATATTGTACGAACAAATTCTAGGGTCACCCCTGGTCCACCTTTATGGCGATATCTCGAAACGGCGTCCACCTATGGAACTAAGGATTACTCCCTTTTAAAATACTCGTTAACACCTTTCTTTGATACCCATATTGTACAAACAAATTCTAGGGTCACCCCTGGTCCACCTTTATGGCGGTATCTCGAAACGGCGTCCACCTATGGAACTAAGGATTACTCCCTTTTAAAATACTCATTAACACCTTTCATTTGATACCCATATCGTACAAACGCATTCTAGAGTCAACCTGATCCACCTTTATGGCTATATCTCAAAAAGGCGACCACTTATACAACTACCACCACTCTCTTTTAAAACCCTCATTAATACCTTTAATTTGATACCCATATCGTACAAACAAATTCTAGGGTCACACCTGGTCCACCTTTATGGCGATATCTCGAAACGGCGTCCACCTATGGAACTAAGGATTACTCCCTTTTAAAATACTTATTAACATCTTTCGTTTGATACCCATATTGTACAAACAAATTCGATATCTCGAAACGGCGTCCACCTGTGGAACTAAGCATCACTCCCTTTTAAAATACTCATTAACACCTTTCATTTGATACCCATATTGTACAAACAAATTCTAGGGTCACCCCTGGTCCACCTTTATGGCGATATCTCGAAACGGCGTCCACCTATGGAACTAAGGATTACTCCCTTTTAAAATACTTATTAACATCTTTCGTTTGATACCCATATTGTACAAACGCATTCTAGGGTCACACCTGGTCCACCTTTATGGCGATATCTCGAAACGGCGTCCACCTGTGGAACTAAGCATCACTCCCTTTTAAAATACTCATTAACACCTTTCTTTTGATACCAATATTGTACAAACAAATTCTAGGGTCACACCTGGTCCACCTTTGTGGCGATATCTCGAAACGGCGTCTACCTGTGGAACTAAGGATTACTCCCTTTTAAAATACTCATTAACATCTTTCGTTTGATACCCATATCGTACAAACAAATTCTAGGGTCACACCTGGTCCACCTTTATGGCGATATCTCAAAACGGCGTCCACCTGTGGAACTAAGCATCACTCGCTTTTAAAATACTCATTAACACCTTTCTTTTGATACCCATATTGTACAAACAAATTCTAGGGTCACCCCTGGTCCACCTTTATGGCGATATCTCGAAACGGCGTCCACCTATGGAACTAAGGATTACTCCCTTTTAAAATACTCGTTAACACCTTTCTTTGATACCCATATTGTACAAACAAATTCTAGGGTCACCCCTGGTCCACCTTTATGGCGGTATCTCGAAACGGCGTCCACCTATGGAACTAAGGATTACTCCCTTTTAAAATACTCATTAACACCTTTCATTTGATACCCATATCGTACAAACGCATTCTAGAGTCAACCTGATCCACCTTTATGGCTATATCCCTAAATGGCGTCCACCTATAGAACTATGGCCCACTCCCTCATAAAATACTCTTTAATGCCTTTCATTTGATACACATGTCATAAAAACACATTCCAGGGTTTCCCTCGGTTCATTTTCCTACATGGTTATTTTCCCTTATGTTTTCACCATAGCTCTCAACTGAGTATGTAATGTTCGGTTACACCCGAACTTAACCTTCCTTACTTGTTGTAAGTAGTAATAAGTAATTGCAATAACCTTAAATAAATGTAATCGAATTCAAAAATATCCAAGTCGATAACGTTATGTTCATCGCTGAGATTGCAGTCTAACTCTTCATCTAGGTCTGAGATATCTGAGCCTTGATCGAAATTTACTTCTGGGTTTGACAATAGTTTAAGTACTTCTTTGTCGAATGTCTCATTTGCCTTAAATTCATTCGAGTTCTTTTCTGAAATAGAGTATGTTAGGGGATCGGACGGCAAAAATATATATTGAATAAATCTTCCATTATATATTTACAAGACATCTTTCTTGTAATATTTCGCCTGTAGCTCTTAAAATCTTTATTTCTACTCTCCAGTGCTTCCTCTGAGAGCTTTCCTGTTGCTTTCCTGCTTTATTAATAATGTTTGCCCCATAAAGCAAAACTTTGTGAATGCTCGATGGCATGTAATACCATGGGTACAAATCTACAAACATGTTTGTGGTCAAAATGGCAAACTTTCGAAATACTTCGGAATCAACGGCGTATCCACATGACATAGTTTGAAGTATGACATCAAATCGCTTAATTAAATTTTCGTCAACTCCCGTTATTTCCGTAGCATCTGAAGGGCACTGGAAAAAACGTTTGGCTGTGTTGCCATCATTGGTCGTCCCAAAGCCTTGTTTTGGAAAATTTACTAATAACCCCATGTCTTCTTTGAATCTTTTTTTTTCTCACTTCAACAATCTTTTTTTCCGTTCCTTCAAGAGTTTTGCCCACCAACGCTTGCGGGTGGACTTCCGGTGACAGTTCAGTTATAACAAGTAAGGAAGGTTAAGTTCCGGTGTAACCGAACATTACATACTCAGTTGAGAGCTATGGTGAAAACATAAGGGAAAATAACCATGTAGGAAAATGAACCTAGGGTAACCCTGGAATGTGGTTGTATGACATGTGTATCAAATGAAAGGTATTAAAGAGTATTTTATGAGGGAGTGGACCATAGTTCTATAGGTGGACGCCATTTTTGGATATCGCCATAAAGGTGGACCAGGGGTGACTCTAGAATGCGTTTGTACAATATGGGTATCAAACGAAAGGTGTTAATGAGTATTTTAAAAGGGAGAGCGCCTTAGTTGTATATGTGACGCGTTTTCGAGATATCGACCATAATGTGGACCAGGGTGACCCAGAACATCATCTGTCGGGTACCGCTAATTTATTTATATATGTAATACCACGAACAGTATTCCTGCCAAGATTTCAAGGGTTTTTTATTTCGCCCTGCAGAACATTTTCATTTTCTTCTACTTAATATGGTAGGTGTCACACCCATTTTACAGAGTTTTTTTCTAAAGTTATATTTTGCGTCAATAAACCAATCCAATTACCATGTTTCATCCATTTTTTCATATCTGGTATAGAATTATGGCATTTTTTTTTTTTCATTTTTCGTAGTTTGCGATATCGAAAAAGTAGGCGTGGTCATAGTCCGATTTCGGCCATTTTTTATACCAAGATAAAGTGAGATAAGTATGTGAACTAAGTTTAGTAAAGATATATCGATTTTTGCTCAGGTTATCATGTTAACGGCCAAGCGGAAGGGCAGTTGGTCGACTGTGTATAAAAACTGGGCGTGGTTTCAACCGATTTCGCCCATTTTCACAGAGAACAGTTATCGTCACAGAATCTATCCCCCTACCAAATTTCACAAGGATTTGTAAATTTTTGTTCGACTTATGGCATTAAAAGTATTCTAGACGAATTAAATGAAAAAGGGCGGAGCCACGCCCATTTTGAAATTTCCTTTTATTTTTGCATTTTGGTGCACCATATTATTACTGGAGTTGAATGTTAACATAATTTACGTATATACTGTAAAGATATTACATTTTTTGTTAAAATTTGACTTTAAAAAAATTTTTTTTTTAAAGTGGGCGTGGTCGTTCTCCGATTTTGCTGATTTTTATTAAGCATACATATAGTAATAAGAGTAACGTTCCTGCCAAATTTCATCACGATATTTTCAACGACTGCCAAATTACAGCTTGCAAAACTTTTAAATTACCTTCTTTTAAAATTCATTCATTTCTATTCTGCGTCATAAGTTCAACTCACCTACCAAGTTTCATCGCTTTATCCGTCTTTGGTAATGAATTATCGCACTTTTTCGGTTTTTCGAAATTTTCGATATCGAAAAAGTGGGCGTGGTTATTGTCTGATATCGTTCATTTTAAATAGGGATCTGAGATGAGTGCTCGGAACCTACATACCAAATTACATCAAGATACCTCAAAATTTACTCAAGTTATCGTGTTAACGGACGGACGGACGGACATGGCTCAATCAAATTTTTTTTCGATCCTGATGATTTTGATATATGGAAGTCTATATCTATCTCGATTCATTTATATCTGTACAACCAACCATTATCCAATCAAAGTTAATATACTCTGTGAGCTCTGCTCAACTGAGTATAAAAATGGATTCCTTTGGAGGATAACATGCAATTTTTTCTTATCTAAGGAATTCATATGATGGGTAAATGTCAGCATGTCTTTATTTAGCCCCAGATCGTTATCTAAATACGTTTTAACTGCAAACTTTCGATTTATGTGTAGAGCAACTGCCTCTTCTGGAGTATATTTAACTAGAACTGATGCTGGACGAGTAAGGTCATGTTATATTTTAGTTGCGTCTGAATTTTTTGGTATCTACCATTAGTGCTGCATCCCATTGACCTGATAACCTCAAGCTAGAAGCAGTTGCAAAAGCTCACTGTTCTTTTGAATAGTTCTTATCTAATGTGATAACTTTTTCCTTTTCCACTGATGACTAGCCTCCGAAAAATATATCATTGATCATTCCTTCTGCAACTTTTCCACTTCCAAATTTTTTCTTTTGCGTTATTTTGCTTATACCGAATCTCTAAAAGTTCGTCGCTTGTAATTGCCATATTTCCTGAACACAAAATATTACATGAAAACCTGCATTTTCCTGCAGCTAAAGTTGTACTATTTTAGTTTAAAGAATAGTAGCAAACAAGTTTAGATAAAAACAAGTAAGGAAGGTTAAGTTCGGGTGTAACCGAACATTACATACTCAGTTGAGAGCTATGGTGACAACATATGGGAAAATAACCATGTAGGAAAATGAACCGAGGGAAACCCTGGAATGTGTTTGTATGACATGTGTATCAAATGAAAGGCATTAAAGAGTATTTTATGAGGGAGTGGGCCATAGTTCTATAGGTGGACGCCATTTAGGGATATAGCCATAAAGGTGGATCAGGGTTGACTCTAGAATGCGTTTTTACGATATGTGTATCAAATGAAAGGTATTAATGAGTATTTTAAAAAGGCGTGGACCTAAGTTCTATGGATGGACGCCTTTTCGAGATATCGCCGTAAAGATGGACCAGGGGTGACTCTAGAATGCGTTTGTACGATATGGGTATCAAATGAAAGGTGTTAATGAGTATTTTAAAAGGGAGTAATCCTTAGCTCCATAGGTGGACGCCGTTTCGAGATATCGCCATAAAGGTGGGCCAGGGGTGACTCTAGAATTCGTTTGTGCAATATGGGTATCAAACGAAAGGAGTTAATGAGTATTTTAAGAGGGAGTGGGCCTTAGTTCTATAGGTGGACGCATTTTCGAGGTATCGCAATAAAGGTGGACCAGGGGTGACTCTAGACTTTGTTTGTACGATATGGGTATCAAATGAAAGGTGTTAATGAGTATTTTTAAAAGGGAGTGGGCCTTCGTTCTATAGGTGTTCGCCTTTTCGAAATATCGCCATAAAGGTGGACCAGGGGTGACTCTAGAATGAGTTTGTACGATATGGGTATCAAATTAAAGGTATTAATGAGAGTTTTAAAAGGGAGTGGTGGTAGTTGTATATGTGAAGGCGTTTTCCAGATATCGACCAAAATGTGGACCAGGGTGACCCAGAACATCATCTGTTGGATACCGCTAATTTATTTATATATGTAATACCTGCCAAGATTTTAAGGGTTTTTTATTTCGCCCTGCAAAACTTTTTCATTTTCTTCTACTTAATATGGTAGGTGTCACAACCATTTTGTAAAGTTTTTTCTAAAGTTATATTTCGCGTCAATAAAACAATCTAATTACCTTACCATATTTCATCCCTTTTTTCGTATTTGGTATAGAATTATGGCATTTTTTTCATTTTTCGTAATTTTCGATATCGAAAAAGTGGGCGTGGTTATAGTCCGATATCGTTCATTTTAAATAGCGATCTGAGATGAGTCTTCAGGAACCTACATACCAAATTTCATCAAGATACCTCAAAATTTACTCAAGTTATCGTGTTAACGGACGGACGGACGGACGGACATGGCTCAATCAAATTTTTTTTTGATCCTAATTATTTTGATATATGGAAGTCTATATCTATCTCGATTCCTTTATATATGTACAACCAACCGTTATCCAATCAAACTTAATATACTCTGTGAGCTCTGCTCAACTGAGTATAATTAAATCGGATAAACGCGGATTGCTGGTCTTATGAAGTCAAAACATTTAAAAAATTTTACTTAATTTAACATTATCCCACTATAACGTGAAAAACTAATTCCTGTTCAATTAAAATCACAAAAATTTATATTTACAAAAATTGGCATACCTCAGAAAATAAACACAATATTATATATCGTTAGCTTAATGTGAAAATGTGCTAAATCACTTTTTACGAATTTTACAGGAGATGAAAAAAACTGAATAATTTTTGAAATAACCTTTTTTTTCAAAACTGTGAATGAGGATACCTTAGCTGCAATACTTTTGACTGTAGAAGCTTTGAAAAAGATAAACAAAAATCATGTATGCTAACCCATCAGCTATTTTATGACTTAGCACAATTTCCTCACTCAAAACAAATTTTTTCTCCTGACTTAGCGCTTTTTACTCAATATGCTTCCCCATCACTCCTCCCCTTTAATGATTGAAATATAAAACTAAAACTATATATTTCACAAAAAAAAATTATATTTATTTGTCAAACTATTTCTAACTATTGGCGGCCACCGTGGTGTGATGGTAGCGTGCTCCGCCTACCACACCGAATGCCCTGGGTTCACACCCCGGGCAAAGGAACATTAAAATTTTAGAAATAAGGTTTTTCTATTAGAAAAAATTTTTTCAAAGCGGGGTCGCCCCTCGGCAGTGTTTGGCAAGCACTCCGAGTGTATTTCTGCCATGAAAAGCTCTCAGTGAAAACTCATCTGCCTCGCAGATGCCGTTCGGAGTCGCCATAAAACAAGTAGGTCTCGTCCCGCCAGTTTGTAGGAAAAATTAAAAAAAAGGAGCACGACGTAAATTGGAAGAGAAGCTCGGCCTAAAATCTCTTCGGAGGTTATCGCGCCTTACATTTATTTAATTAGTTTATTTCTAACGGTTCTGATCTAGACTCTTTTGCCGGATGGTGCGCAGACAATAACTTATTTTTAAATTCAAACAAATGCTGTGTTGTGTCTTATTCCATAAAGAACTGCCACATACTTCATCTACAAACTAAATGCTAAATCTCTTAATCGTTATCAGGAGAGTAAAGACTTGGGTGTAATTTTTGACTCCAAACTCTCTTTTTCTAGTCACATTGATTTCGTTGTTTTAAAATTTGTTACAATGGTTGGGTTCAGTAGACGTAACACCAGTGACTTTAAGGACCCTATGACGTTGAAGGCACTTTATATATCCTTGGTCAGAAGTGGTGTTGAATATTGCTCAATTATATGGAATCCTTTCAATGAATTTAACTCCGATAAAACTGAGAAAGTTCCAAATTTTTTTACAAAATTGCTTTACGTATGCTTCACTGCATGACAGAAGAACTTTTATCTCACTCTTGCTTGCCTATAATGTAATAAACTTTAGCACGAATTGCTCTGATTTATCTACTTTGCTCATTCCATATATTCCACTGCGTGATCTTCGGCATAATAAATTATTTATCGAAATAACTCATAAAACGAATTATCCTATGAATGGACCTATAACTAGGACTATACATCTAGCATATCGATTCAGTAGTGCTATTAATTTTAATAACAGCTTATATAAGTTTAAGTTTGAATTGTTTTCTATTTTTAACTAGTCTGTAAGAAAGCATGTAGTTATCGACATGTAAGAATTGAAGTAGATTATAGTCAGCGTAAAGCATTTATCATACACCAAAGGCTGAGACATTGGGTAAATCCAATTTCGAGACTGAATGAAATAAATAAATAAATAAAATGCGCGCACAAAGAAATGACTAGTAATCTATATATTAATACGCTAACAAAATTTCCATACAATCAATTGACAGGCTGTTTTGCATACTTAGCATACGTAAAATCATATAAAAGTTATATGAATCGATTCGTATTGATCAGCCGCAGTTCATAGGCCTATTTTTGTTAACAACTATTATTTTATTTGTTTATAATTAATAGAAAAAGTTTTTTGTAAATTCGAACAATTCATACATATATCGTAAGTCATTTTCGTGCACAAGCGCGCCATCTTTGGGAACAATTATCTAAGTGTTTTAATGCGAATTTCAAAGACCTAAACCTTTATGCAAAAGCGCGCCGTTTTTGGGAACAATTATCTAAGTTTTCTAATGTGAATTTCAAATTTTATGTATACTCGCTAAATTCGAAAGCACAAATGTTTCACCTACATACAAATATGGTTCCCCATTTTTACCGCTTACCTATAATAGTCTCTACCAAAATCCTAAAAAATTGTTCCAAAATAATTTGTAGCGTACCAAAAAATCTTAAATAGAATTAGTTTTGACCGGCCCATTTTTTGTGGCAAATTTCACTTAAACGTAAATACATGTCTTTATTTAACAGATTCTTTGTTTTTTATTTTAGTTGTTTTCAAAAAAACATGAAATCACAAATAATGAGTTAACTTTTGTTGCAACTAACTAATTTATTTATAACAATTAATGGCAAATTTGCCCGAAAATGTTTTTGCATTTGCAGATTTAATCCTTATTTTAGATAAAGTACGTCGTATACTGAACAGAAAAAAAGTTACAAAAATATAACATTACACTTTTTATATTGCCTTTTATGCTAATTACGGAACAAAAAACGTTCCAAAAACGTGTTTGATTTTAGGTCAAAGCGGCAACCGGCATCATAGCGGCCGTCTTGCATAGGCAGTATATTACCCACTATCTATATATTAATACGCTAACAAAATTTCCATACAATCAATTGACAGGCTGTTTCGCATACTTAGCATACGTAAAATCATATAAAAGTTATATGAATCGATTCGTATTGATCAGCCGCAGTGCATAGGCCTATTTTTGTTAACAAATATTATTCTATTTGTTTAAAATTAATAGGAAAAGTTTTTTGTAAAATCGAACAATTCATACAAATATCGTAAGTCATTTTCGTGCACAAGCGCGCCATCTTTGGGAACAAGTATCTAAGTGTTCTAATGCGAATGTCAAAGACCTAAACCCTTATGCACAAGCGCGCTGTCTTTGGGAACAATTATCTAAGCTTTCTAATGTGAATTTCAAATTTTATGTATACTCGCTAAATTCGAAAGCACAAATGTTTCACCTACATACAAATATGGTTCCCCATTATTGCCGCTTACCCATAATAGTCTCTACCAAAATCCTAAAAAATTGTTCCAAAATAATTTGTAGCGTACCAAAAAATCTTAAATAGAATTAGTTTTTGACCGGCCCATTTTTTGTGGCAAATTTCACTTAAACGTAAATACATAAGTTTTTATTTAACAGATTCTTTGTTTTTATTTTAGTTGTTTTCAAAAAAACATGAAATCACAAATAATGAGTTAACTTTTGTTGAAACTAACTAATTTATTTATAACAATTAATGGCAAATTTGCCCGAAAATGTTTTTGCATTTGCAGATTTAATCCTTATTTTAGATAAAGTACGTCGTATACTGAACAAAAAAAAAGTTACAAAAATATAACATTACATTTCTTATATTGCCTTTTATGCTAATTACGGAACAAAAAACGTTCAAAAACGTGTTTGATTTTAGGTCAAAGGGGCAACCGGCATCATAGCGGCCGTCTTGCATAGGCAGTATATTACCCACTATCTATATATTAATACGCTAACAAAAATTCCATACAATCAATTTACAGGCTGTTTCGCATACTTAGCATACGTAAAATCATATAAAAGTTACATGAATCGATTCGTATTGATCAGCCGCAGTGCATAGGCCTATTTTTTTTAACAAATATTATTCTATTTGTTTATAATTAATAGAAAAAGTTTTTTGTAAATTCGAAAAATTCATACAAATATCGTAAGTCATTTTCGTGCACAAGCGCGCCATCTTTGGGAACAATTATCTAAGTGTTCTTATGCGAATTTCAAAGACCTAAACCTTTATGCACAAGCGCGCCCTCTTTGGGAACAATTATCTAAACTTTCTAATGTGAATTTCAAATTTTATGTCAAAAAAACGTCCCAAAAACGTTTTTGATTTTAGGTCAAAACGGCAACCGGCATCAAAGCGGCCGTCTTGGATAGGCAATATATTACCCACTTATCTATATATTAATTCGCTAACAAAATTTCGATACAAAGAATTGACAGGCGGTTTTGCATAGTTAGCATACGTAAAATCAAATAAAAGTGATATGAATCAATTCGTATAGATCAGCCACAGTGCATAGGCCTACTTTTGTTAACAAATATTACTCTATTTGTTAATAATTAATAGAAAACGGTTTTTGTCAATCCAACAATCTCTCCAAATATGGATATTTACTTTCTTGCACAAAAACGCGCCATCTTTGGACAAATTATATAAGTGCTCTAAGACACAAACCTACATAAGCGTACGCGCTACACGGTGAAAAATTAAAACATGGTTTCCCATTGTTGCCACTTACCTATAATAGCCTCTACCAAAATTTTAAAAAATGCTTCCAAAATAATTTGTAGCGCACCAAAAAATTTTAAATAGAATTAGTTTTTAACCGGCCCATTTTTTGTGGCAAATTTAACTTATACGTAAATACATAAGTCTTTATTTAACAGATTCTTTGTTTTTATTTTAGTTGTTTTCAAAAAAACATGAAATCGCAAATAATGAGTTAACTTTAGTTGAAACTAACTAATTTATTTATAACAATTAATGGCGAGTTTGCCCGAAAATGTTTTTGCATTTGCAGATTTAATCTTCATTTTAGATAAAGTACGTCTTATACTGAACGAAAAAAAAAAAAGTTACAAAAATATAACATTAAATTATTTATATTGCCTTTTATGCTAATTTATTTTAGTTTTTATTTTATTTTATTATATATTCTCTTATTTCAAATTGGTTTATTATTATTTAACTGCAACTTGACTGAATCCGAAAATTTCACGTTGTATATGAAACGAAACAAAAAAACGTCCCAAAAACGTCTTTGATTTTAAGTGAAAACGGCAACCAGCATCATAGCGTGCATAGTCAGTATATTACCCACTATATTTATTATTAGGCTAGCTTTGTTGGATTATATATCCATTAATCGGATGCTTAGATCCCATAACCCTAATTTTTTTATATCGCTTAAAGTTATGAAATCAATTTTATTTTAGTAAATATGTATTATTTATTCTGCTTTGTTATATCTTAGTATTGTATTGTTCACAGACGATATTTTATGGTAGATATGGTCATATATATTCATGAAACGGAGTGTTTACAAATTTAATACAAATTAATTTCGTACATAGATCGCAATGTGAATCCCAATATTAAATATCCGAACATTAGAATCTTCATATTTCCACAATGATCACATTAAACCCCGGAAAAAGTCTAAGTGCACTTATTGCGTTTTTATATGGAACTGTTTGTCCACTTCACTTAATTTTTTCGCAATTTAAGTACTTTATTTTTTTTCTTTAATTAAACATTTTTTAGTAAACTCTCCTTTCTTTCTCATTACATAATTGTTTTATATTTTTATTTTATTTTTTATTCTACTCGAAATTTTTGTTTTGTGTTACACTTACATATTATATATGTATTTATACAAAATTAAACGGGTGGCGTGAAATAGGCTAAATTCCTTTAGCAAATTTCTTCGTTTTTAACTAAAAGTTCGTGTTTTTTGAATTATGACACTATTGAAGTAAATGGGCGATATATGTATATGGGTTATATAGGCCTACTGGGGAACCGAGCTCCCAAAACTAACTTCGGTAGCGCGCCAACGGGGAACTTCCGGGTGGTGTGGAAAAACCTATTTTTCAATTCAATTTCAAGTAATTTAACCATAATTCTATGTTAATTTCATTTGATTTTACATAATTTTTATATTTTTGTTTAAGGAGCTCCATACCAAAACGTTATAATTACACGTGAAAAGTTTGTAGAAAATTTAAGAAAATACAATCAAAAAGTACAAAGTCTTAGATCAAATTCAAAATTTTAAAGAAAAAGTTAAGTAAGTTAGACCAGTTTGCTATATTTCCAACACTTGATGCATAGACTGAGTTGAAAAAAATACACGTTGGTCGAATTTCGACCACAGGCGATACTAGTTCTGATTGATATTATTGACTGGTTGACTTAGCACATTTTGAAAAATTTTAATTTTGTTTTTTGTGATCGATGTATTTTGAATTCAGTTTTAAAACTGCATTAAAATACAATTTTTCAAAAAAAAAATGACTTAGCACATTTTCACATTAATCTAACGATTTTAGCAATTGAGGTATAACCCATAGCAGGCCAGCAGTTTAAACTTTCACATTCAATGGCAAAAAGTCGAGTTAAAACTTTTTCTCAATTGATATGCTTCCAAATAAAGATCCGTTAGTCGATTCAACTAAGTTACAAATTTCCTAGTTTGTTATTTTTTCGCTTAATTACGCATTTCTAAATAGAATTTCAAAAGAATTTTTGAAATTCAATAATGCACTTTTTTTAATTAATATTTTTTAGAACATGATAGTAATACACTGTGGGACGGACGGACGGACATGGCTCAATCAAATTTTTTTTCGATACTGATGATTTTGATATATGGAAGTCTAGATCTATCCCGATTCCTTTATACCTGTACAACCAACCGTTATCCAATCAAAGTTATAATACCCTGTGTACAAGTACAGCTGGGTATATAACGAAAGTCGAAGATAAAAATTGCAAAGCGTCTACCCAACAAGATGGCCAATGTCATGAAGCGGCATCCACTTACATTCAGTCAGCAATATTCAAAGCCTTTGAAGAGATAGCAGAAGGGAAAAACGACAAAACTTCAGCACAATCTTCTCAGTTTCAAGCTGCTATTTCTAGCGTGCTTTTCCAAACGTTGCTGTTGTTGTTGTTGTAGCGATAGGGACACTCCCCGAAGGCCTCGGAGAGTGTTATCAATTTTGACGGTCCTTTGCCGGATGCAGATCCGGTACGTTCCGGTAACAAGCACAATAAAGGTACCAGCCCGACCATCTCGGGAAACGATTTGTTATGACCACGTGAAACCTTCTAGGCCATACCATATATCTAGTATATCTAGTAGCCTTTCGAAAGTTTTCAGAACAAAGGAGCGAGACTTATTGGCCGAAAGTCTTTGGCTACTTCATACCCCCTTCTGCCTGCCTTAGGGATGAAAACCACCCTTGTTTTCGTTCACGAGACCGGAATGTGGTTGAGACGAATGCATGCCTCGAAGATGTCCTTTAGTTCCTTAACCAAAGATTTCTGAGTCTTCTTCAGCATAATATGTAAAATACCATCCACGCCAGGTGAGTTATATGGAGAGGAGCTATCTATTGCCCAGGCAATTTTCTTCTCCGCTAAAATGTTGTCTATGAGGCCAACAGGCACTTCCTGATGTGCCGTCTCTGTATCGCGTACTCCCTCCACCGATCCATCTGGGAAGTGAGCATCTATAAGGATGTTTAGAGTCTCAGCCGACGATCCTGCCCGTGTTTCATCGGCGCGCTTGACAAATGTCTTGTTTGAATGACTCTTGGCAAGAATCTTTCCCAGCCTGGCTGAGTCCTTCGTGGACTCAATCGACTCGCAGTGTTTTCGCCAGGAGTTTGATTTTGCTGTCCATATGACTTTCTTATACTCCCTCAGAGCCGTCCTGTACTCCTGGAAATCATTTCTGAAGTGACAGTCGTTGAAGACCTTCTTCAGCTTTGACCTCAAGTCGCTGAGATTTTTGTCCCACCACGGTGGGAAGGCCTTTTTGCTCCTCTAAATTGGACAGGCGACTTTAAAGGCCACCTGAAAACTTTTCTCCAGAGACCGGACTCGGTCGTCAAGACTGTCTGTAGATTGAATAGGCGTCCTACTTCTATGGAGCCTATCACTGACTATCTTGTCAAATAGGCTCCAGGACGTCCGTTTTGGGTTTCTGTGCGGCTGACTTGTTTATTTTTCCCAGTCTATATTGAAAAGGATCAACCGGTGATCCGACAGGGAAATTTTTTTCGGTTTCCCCTTCACTCGAGTGCCCCCAGGCACTCGTTGCTGATCAGCAGCAGCACGGGCTGGCAATTTTTTTGTTGTTGCTCTACCTTGATCAGAGCCCAGCCGTCCATCGGTACGTCCAAGTTCTGGCGCTTTAGGCAGTGTATTATCTTCTGTGCATCCAGTTTCAGCTTTGGCATTTTGGTTAGCCAGATGCGCGACCGGTGCTCAGGTGCTCGATGACCATCTTCCCTCACGCCATTGCTCTCAGCATCGACCATAGCCACTTGGAGGTGATCCCTGATCACCTCTCTGTAAGTGGATCTGTCCGATGCTGCAGCCCTGGTAGAAGCGCGGTTAGTCTGCCTGGAGTACTTCAATTTCTTGACATCGCGCTCGTTCACCTCTTGTGACCGGTTGCGCTTCGCCGACTGTTTTTGAGCTGGTCGTTGTTTGCTTGTTTGATTCTTCACTGCGGGCTTGTGCACGAGGGCGGTCTCGTACTCCTTGACTACTGCCCCGCACCACACCTTATCTTCGGCGTCGCGCTCGTGAGCCTCACCTTTTTCCTCATTCTTGGCTGTCTTCCCTCTTGGGAACCACTTTAGCTGGTGTGCTCCCTTTCTATCTTGTGTTTGGTTGTTGATTTGGTTGGATGCGACAGTGGTACTATGGCTGGTAACCTGGCCGATCTCTTTGACGCTCTCCTGGCTGCTTGCCAGAAGATCCTCTTCAGACATCGTTCTCAGAACGCTCCCTTTCCCCCCTCATTTTTATTATTTTCGTTTATTTTTGACCTACAGTTCCCACGAGTATGCATGGAATGGTTAGTCAACCCCCGGCAGATCCAGCACACCGGGGGTAAGGAACTTATACAACCGACCTTGCTCGGGCATCGGAGGAGACCGTTCGCGATCAGCCTTTCAATATACACCCGCTGACCACACAGCCATCGGCATGGGTACCTCAACACCTTAGCTTGCGTGTTGTTTGTGTGGCAATCCTCACATCTCAGGAAGCGACAAGTGATGCCTTCTTCTGAACACGCCGCTGACGCTGAAGGACATATGCTGCTTTC
The DNA here is from genome assembly GCF_040869045.1 of Eurosta solidaginis. NCBI lineage: Eukaryota > Metazoa > Arthropoda > Insecta > Diptera > Tephritidae > Eurosta > Eurosta solidaginis. The sequence continues at coordinate 88,054 of NW_027137089.1, read as the reverse complement.
CTCTTAGTTCATCTCGTGTTGGGACCCCTCCGCAGAGGAGATTCCAACATGATACTTAAGCCCCTTCTCCATGACAAGGCGACAAACATTGAAGGGGAGTTCAGTGACAAACACGCGTACAGAAGAATTATTTAACATGTATGTACATATGTATAAAATCAATTAAATCTTTTTAGTGGTGTACAAACATTAGTATATACATTAGGGCGGCCACAAGAAATCAATTTTAAATTTTCCGCTAGGACACCCCCATAAAATATACCAATAGATTAGAAAATGATACATACAAAGTTTCAGGCCAATCCGATAATGTTAACACATGCCTCATTGAGGTCAAAGTTAGGAAAAACAGCTATTTTTCAGAAAAAATTGTTTGTGTTTCGTCAGCAAAAGTGAAACCATTTATGCCAGGAACTTGACTCGTACACCATTCGATAGGTAATTTTATTTGTATTGATTTTGATAATATTTTAATAAAACGGTTATTTTTAGCAGTATTTATCATTTATCAGATCAGGTCATAGTGGATATCCTTAATTTTTAATTTCCATGCAAACATCTATGGACATTACAATATTCAATGGTATACGAGTCAAGTTCCTGGGATAAATGGTTTCACTTTTACTGACGAAACACTAAAATTTTTCTGAAAAATCGCTGTTTTTCCTAACTTTGACCTCAATAAGGCACCTTTTAACATTATCGGATTGGCCTGAAACTTTGTAATAATCATTTTCTGATTTATTAGCATATTCTAGGAGGGTGCCCCGAAAGATAGAACAAAAATTAAAATTCCCCATATACCTTGTAACCACCCTAATACACATACATACATAAAAACATACCAAAACAAGTAAGGAAGGTTAAGTTCGGGTGTAACCGAACATTACATACTCAGTTGAGAGCTATGGTGACAACATAAGGGAAAATAAGCCTGTAGGAAAATGAACCGAGGGTAACCCTGGAATGTGTTTGTATGACATGTGTGGCATGAAAGGTATTAAAGAGTATTTTATGAGGGAGTGGGCCATAGTTCTATAGGTGGACGCCATTTTTGGATATCGCCATAAAGGTGGATCAGGGTTGACTCTAGAATGCGTTTATACAGTATGCGTATCAAACGAAAGGTGTTGATGAGTATTTCAAAAGGGCGTGGGGTTTAGTTCTATACGTGGACGCCTTTTCGAGATATCGCCATAAAGGTGAAACAGGGGTGACCCTAGAATTTGTTTGTACGATATGGGTACCAAATGAAAGGGGTTAATGAACATTTTAAAAGGGAATGAGCCTTAGTTCTATAGAGTGGGCCATAGTTCTATAGGTGGACGCCATTTTTGGATATCGCCATAAAGGTGGATCAGGGTTGACTCTAGAATGCGTTTATACAGTATGCGTATCAAACGAAAGGTGTTGATGAGTATTTCAAAAGGGCGTTCGGTTTAGTTCTATACGTGGACGCCTTTTCGAGATATCGCAATAAAGGTGGACCAGGGGTGACTCTAGGATGTGTTTGTACGATATGGGTATCAAATTAAAGGTATTAATGAGGGTTTTAAAAGGGAGTTGTGGTAGTTGTATAGGTGGTCGGTCGCCTTTTCGAGATATCGGCATAAAGGTGGACCAGGGGTGACTCTAGAATGCGTTTGTACAATATGGGTATCAAACGAAAGGTGTTAATGAGTATTTCAAAAGGGCGCGGGGTTTAGTTCTATAGGTGGACGCCTTTTCGAGATATCGCCATAAAAGTGGACCAGGGGTGACTCTAGAATGTGTTTGTACGATATGGGTATCACATTAAAGGCATTAATGAGGGTTTTAAAAGGGAGTTGTGGTAGTTGTATAGGTGGTCGCCTTTTCGAGATATCGGCATAAAGGTGGACCAGGGGTGACTCTAGAATGCGTTTGTACAATATGGGTATCAAACGAAAGGTGTTAATGAGTATTTTAAAAGGGCGTGGGGCTTAGTTCTATAGGTGGACGCCTTTTCGAGATACCGCCATAAAGGTGGACCAGGGGTGACTCTAGAATGTGTTTGTACGATATGGGTATCAAATTAAAGGTATTAATGAGGCTTTTAAAAGGGAGTGGTGGTAGTTGTATATGTGAAGGCGTTTTCCAGATATCGACCAAAATGTGGACCAGGGTGACCCAGAACCCCATCTGTTGGATACCGCAAATTTATTTATATATGTAATACCACGAACAGTATTCCTGCCAAGATTTCAAGGGTTTTTTATTTCGCCCTGCAGAACTTTTTCATTTTATTCTACTTAATACGGAAGGTGTCACACCCATGTTACAAAGTTTTTTTTCTAAAGTTATATTTTGCGTCAATAAACCAATCCAAATACAATGTTTCATCCGTTTTTCCGTATTTGGTATAGAATTATGGCATTTTTTTCGTTTTTCGTAATTTTCGATATCGAAAAAGTGGGCCTGGTCATAGTCGGATTGCGTTCATTTTTCATACCAAGATAAAGTGAGTTCAAATAAGTACGTGAACTAAATTCAGTAAATATATGTCGATTTTTGCTCAAGTTATCGTGTTAGCGGCCATGCGGAAGGACAGACGGACGACTGTGTATAAAAACTGGGCGTGGCATCAACCGATTTCGCCCATTTTCACAGAAAACAGTTAACGTCATAAAATCTATGCCCCTACCAAATTTCAAAAGGATTGGTTAATTTTTGTTCGACTTATGGCGTTAAAAGTATCCTAGGCAAATTAAATGAAAAAGGGCGGAGCCACGCCCATTTTGAAATTTTCTTTTATTTTTGTATTTTGTTGCACCATATCATTACTGGAGTTGAATGTTGACATAATTTACTTATATATTGTAAAGATATTAAATTTTTTGTTAAAATTTTACTTTAAAAACAATTTTTTTTTTTAAAGTGGGCGTGGTCCTTCTCCGATTTTGCTAATTTTTATTAAGCATACATATAGTAATAGGAGTAACGTTCCTGCCAAATTTCATCATGATATCTTCAACGACTGCCAAATTACAGCTTGCAAAATTTTTAAATTACCTTCTTTTAAAAGTGGGCGGTGCCAAGTCCATTGTCCAAAATTTTACTAATTTTCTATTCTGCGTCATAAGTTCAACTCACCTACCAAGTTTCATCGCTTAATCTGTCTTTGGTAATGAATTATTGCACTTTTTCGGTTTTTCGAAATTTTCGATATCGAAAAAGTGGGCGTGGTTATAGTCCGATATCGTTCATTTTAAATAGGGATCTGAAATGAGTACTCAGGAACCTACATACCAAATTTCATCAAGACACCTCAAAATTTACTCAAGTTATCGTGTTAACGGACGGACGTATGGACGGACGGACATGGCTCAATCAAATTTTTTTTTTCGATCCTGATTATTTTGATATATGGAAGTCTATATCTATCTCGATTCCTTTATACCTGTACAACCAACCGTTATCCAATCAAACTTAATATACTCTGTGAGCTCTGCTCAACTGAGTATAAAAATAGGTAGGTACTTTGTGTGAGGATGCAAAGCTTCACGTTTTTTGTGGTCTGCATGTAAAAACTGTGACGAATCACGTATTTCAAAAATATATGACGTAAGCGTAACTAGTTGATGAAATTTGATGAATTTTGAAGCTTCTATCCGTAAAAAAGGGTCAAAAATGACAGTTTATATGAAGTATATAATATATATACCACCGATATCTATGATTTTTTTAGACAACAATATATGCTTTATACGTAAGCAATCGGTGAAATTTGAAGCTTCTAGCTCGTAAAATAGGGCAGTAATTACGAAAAGTTTCTTATCTGAACAATCGGTTGTGGGGGATATATAATATTTATACGACCGATCTCATAAATTTTTTCAGGCAACAATATGTGCAATATACGAAAGTATATGGTGAAGTTTGAAGCTTCAATCTGTTAAATTGAGTAAGATATTACAAAAATCGTCTTTTTCTGAAAAAACGGTTGTATGGAGGATATATGCTATAGTGGTCCGATCCGGCCGGTTCCGACAAATGTCTTATCGGACAACCAAATACACCCGCTCACCAAGTTTTATCAAGATATCTCAAAAATTGAGGGACTAGTTTGCATACAAATCGGCAGACGGACAGACGGACATGGCTAAATCAACTCAGCTCTTCATCCTGATTATTTCGGTATACTTAATGGTGGGTCTATCTATTTTCTATTTTTTTCCTTTTTTTTATACCATTTCATTTTCATGAATGTTATAAAAAGTTATGACGCTTTTAGTAACCGGGTTTCATATCGACATACCCTAACGAGCATATGTGTACATCTAGGTATTTTTTCCAATTTCCAGCAATTTTGGCTTCACTAAAATAATTTTTACTATTCAGACTGGTTACTGGTAGACGTGGTAAAGCAAGGGCACGGTACAACGAATGATCGAAATACCGCTAGACGATTTTTCGTTGGCATTAAAACTACCGCCTCTATAACTGGTGTTAGTGAAAATCTCATTCAACATGTACGCCAGAGAAACCATTCGAGTTTACGTCGAACTATATGAATGGTATTACATGCCTTCAAGTGTACATAAAATTTTAGTACACGGAGCTTCAATAATAGAGCATTTTGGTTGGTTCCATTCCTATCGGAAAGTTGTCCGAAGAAGCCGCTGAATCCAGAAATAAAGATTTTAGAGCATATCGACGAGACCATGCAAAAAAATTATCCTCAAAGCCACAAATGAGGACATTTTAAATAATTTGTTAGTTACTTCTTACCCATTTATTTCATCGAGGAGATCGAAATTAACTAGTAAGCATGAGGAAATATCCGAAGAAATGAAATCTCTACTACTCCTACCGCAAAACCTCGACTATGATACAGAAAACTAAATATTTTAGTTTCTCAATTTTAATTGGGTACGAATATAAATACTGCATATGAAACGCAATATTTACTTAAAATATTAAAAATTGTCTTTTTCTTTTTAGTTTTTTTTTTTGGTCATATACCTATATGTATATTTGGAGATTTCATGGACTATTGACCGATCGAATAATTTCTATACTCAGTTGAGCAGAGCTCACAGAGTATATTAAGTTTGATTGGATAACGGTTGGTTGTACATATATAAAGGAATCGAGATAGATATATAGATATCAAAATAATCAGGATCGAAAAAAAATTTGATTGAGCCATGTCCGTCCGTCCGTTAACACGATAACTTGAGTAAATTTTGAGGTATCTTGATGAAATTTCGTATGTAGGTTCCTGAGCACTCATCTCAGATCGATATTTAAAATGAACGATATCGGACTATAACTACGCCCACTTTTTCGATATCGAAAATTTCGAAAAACCGAAAAAGTGCGATAATTCATTACAAAATATTTTAGTTTCTCAATTTTAATTGGGTACGAATATAAATACTGCATATGAAACGCAATATTTACTTAAAATATTAAAAATTGTTTTTTTCTTTTTAGTTTTTTTTTTTGGTCATATACCTATATGTATATTTGGAGATTTCATGGACTATTGACCGATCGAATAATTTCTATACTCAGTTGAGCAGAGCTCACAGAGTATATTAAGTTTGATTGGATAACGGTTGGTTGTACATATATAAAGGAATCGAGATAGATAGATAGATATCAAAATAATCAGGATCGAAAAAAAATTTGATTGAGCCATGTCCGTCCGTCCGTTAACACGATAACTTGAGTAAATTTTGAGGTATCTTGATGAAATTTCGTATGTAGGTTCCTGAGCACTCATCTCAGATCGATATTTAAAATGAACGATATCGGACTATAACTACGCCCACTTTTTCGATATCGAAAATTTCGAAAAACCGAAAAAGTGCGATAATTCATTACAAAATATTTTAGTTTCTCAATTTTAATTGGGTACGAATATAAATACTGCATATGAAACGCAATATTTACTTAAAATATTAAAAATTGTTTTTTTCTTTTTAGTTTTTTTTTTTGGTCATATACCTATATGTATATTTGGAGATTTCATGGACTATTGACCGATCGAATAATTTCTATACTCAGTTGAGCAGAGCTCACAGAGTATATTAAGTTTGATTGGATAACGGTTGGTTGTACATATATAAAGGAATCGAGATAGATATATAGATATCAAAATAATCAGGATCGAAAAAAAATTTGATTGAGCCATGTCCGTCCGTCCGTTAACGCGATAACTTGAGTAAATTTTGAGGTATCTTGATGAAATTTCGTATGTAGGTTTCTGAGCACTCATCTCAGAGCGATATTTAAAATGAACGATATCGGACTATAACTACGCCCACTTTTTCGATATCGAAAATTTCGAAAAACGGAAAAAGTGCGATAATTCATTACAAAATATTTTAGTTTCTCAATTTTAATTGGGTACGAATATAAATACTGCATATGAAACGCAATATTTACTTAAAATATTAAAAATTGTTTTTTTCTTTTTAGTTTTTTTTTTTGGTCATATACCTATATGTATATTTGGAGATTTCATGGACTATTGACCGATCGAATAATTTCTATACTCAGTTGAGCAGAGCTCACAGAGTATATTAAGTTTGATTGGATAACGGTTGGTTGTACATATATAAAGGAATGGAGATAGATAGATAGATATCAAAATAATCAGGATCGAAAAAAAATTTGATTGAGCCATGTCCGTCCGTCCGTTAACACGATAACTTGAGTAAATTTTGAGGTATCTTGATGAAATTTCGTATGTAGGTTCCTGAGCACTCATCTCAGATCGATATTTAAAATGAGCGATATCGGACTATAACTACGCCCACTTTTTCGATATCGAAAATTTCGAAAAACCGAAAAAGTGCGATAATTCATTACAAAAGACAGATAAAGCGACGAAACTTGGTAGATGAGTTGAACTTATGACGCAGAATAGCAAATTAGTAAAATTTTGGACAATGGGCGTGGCACCGCCCACTTTTAAAAGAAGGTAATTTAAAATTTTGCAAGCTGTAATTTGGCAGTCGTTGAAGATATCATGATGAAATTTGGCAGGAACGTTACTCCTATTACTATATGTACGCTTAATAAAAATTAGCAAAATCGGAGAAGGACCACGCCCACTTTAAAAAAAAAAATTGTTTTTAAAGTAAAATTTTAACAAAAAATTTAATATCTTTACAATATATAAGTAAATTATGTCAACATTCAACTCCAGTAATGATGTGGTGCAACAAAATACAAAAATAAAAGAAAATTTCAAAATGGGCGTGGCTCCGCCCTCTTTCATTTAATTTGTCTAGGATACTTTTAACGCCATAAGTCGAACAAAAATTAACCAATCCTTTTGAAATTTGGTAGGGCATAGATTTTATGACGTTTACTGTTTTCTGTGAAAATGGGCGAAATCGGTTGATGCCACGCCCAGTTTTTATACACAGTCGTCCGTCTGTCCTTCCGCATGGCCGTTAACACGATAACTTGAGCAAAAATCGACATATCTTTAATGAACTTAGTTCACGTGCTTATTTGAACTCACTTTATCTTGGTATGAAAAATGAACGAAATCCGACTATGACCACGCCCACTTTTTCGATATCGAAAATTGCGAAAAATGAAAAAAAAATGCCATAATTCTATAGCAAATACGAAAAAACGGATGAAACATGGTAAGGTAATTGGATTGTTTTATTGACGCGAAATATAACTTTAGAAAAAACTTTATAAAATGGTTGTGACACCTACCATATTATGTAGAACAAAATGAAAAAGTTCTGCAGGGCGAAATAAAAAACCCTTAAAATCTTGGCAGGTATTACATATATAAATAAATTAGCGGTATCCAACAGATAATGTTCTGGGTCACCCTGGTCCACATTTTGGTCGATATCTGGAAAACGCCTTCACATATACAACTACCACCACTCCCTTTTAAAACTCTCATTAATGCCTTTAATTTGATACCTATATCGTATAAACTCATTCTAGAGTCACCCCTGGTCCACCTTTATGGCGATATCTCGAAAAGGCGTCCACCTATAGAACTAAGCCCCACGCCCTTTTAAAATACTTATTAACACCTTTCATTTGATACCCATTTCGTACAAACATATTCTAAAGTCACCTCTGGTCCACCTTTATGGCGATATCTCGAAAAGGCGAACACCTATAGAACGAAGGCCCACTCCCTTTTAAAAATACTCATTAACACCTTTCATTTGATACCCATATCGCACAAACAAAGTCTAGAGTAACCCCTGGTCCACTTTTATTGCGATACCTCGAAAAGGCGTCCACCTATAGAACTAAGGCCCACTCCCTTTTAAAATACTCATTAACTCCTTTCGTTTGATACCCATATTGCACAAACGAATTCTAGAGTCACCCCTGGCCCACCTTTATGGCGATATCTCGAAACGGCGTCCACCTATGGAACTAAGGATTACTCCCTTTTAAAAAACTCATTACCACCTTTCTTTTGATACCCATATTGTACAAACAAATTCTAGGGTCACCCCTGGTCCACTTTTATGGTGATATTTCGAAACGGCATCCACCTATAGAACTAAGGCCCACTGCCTTTTAAAATACTCATTAACACCATTCGTTTGATGCCCATATTGTACAAACAAATTCTAGGGTCACCCCTGGTACACCTTTATGGCGATATCTCGAAACGGCGTCCACCTATGGAACTAAGGATTACTCCCTTTTAAAATACTCATTAACACCTTTCATTTGATACCCATATCGTACAAACGCATTCTAGAGTCAACCCTGATCCACCTTTAAGGCTATATCCCTAAATGGCGTCCACCTATAGAACTATGGCCCACTCCCTCATAAAATACTCTTTAATGCCTTTAATTTGATACGCATGTCATACAAACACATTCCAGGGTTTCCCTCGGTTCATTTTCCTACATGGTTATTTTCCCTTATGTTGTCACCATAGCTCTCAACTGAGTATGTAATGTTCGGTTACAACCGAACTTAACCTTCGTTACTTGTTGCTTTTAATTACTCTTTTGGTACTAGCAAACCAGCTGGAATAGTAAGCGTCATATAAAAAAAAAAAAAAAATAGCGAACAAGCTGGAATAGCTAAATTTTTTGATTTAAACCTTTTTTGGATTGTTAAATGCAAATTCAATATAAAAAGTTAAATGCATAATATGAATTATCAAATATTTTTGTTTTTAAATATTACCCAGAATTAAAAAGTGATTCGCAATACTAACATTAAAAAAAGACGAAAAAAACAACAAAAAAAAATTTTTTTTTGTTTTTAAATTCTACAAGTGATTCGCAATACTAAATTAAAAAAAAAAAAAAAAAACAAAAAAAAGACAAAAAAAAAAACACGCGAACCTTTTCGAACCATGAAACCGAGTACATTGCATAGTATATAACCCTAAATATATAAATAAATTAATGAAGTTTTGAGGAAAGTGAGGAAAATGAGTTAACGGTGAAAATGTGATTTTTCCCATACATAAAATTTTTTTATTTGCTATAACTAAGACTTTATGAAAAAATACTTATATATAAAAATGTCGTGTAATGAGACTTAAAATCGATCCCCATCAAAGTTTTTGTGTTATTAACTAATATTTTTTTCATTTCCCTAAGTCCACTGAAAGCCAAATAAATATACGATATTTATGTGGGACGGGAACACCGCAGTGGACGAAACACCTAAACTTACATACCTTAAAATACAACCTTAACATAGCAACTAAACAACTCTGCTTAACGAAGCGTCTTTTCAACAGAACAGTTTTACAAGTTCAATTTTAAACAGTTACAGTTCCGTCCAGCTCGCGAATCATCACGCTTCAACACACATAAAATAGACATTAAAAATAGTTTTAAACCTAAATCTAAGTGCGTATTAAATACATTTAAATATAAAAATAAACATTTAAATATGAAATAAACATTTGAACATTAAATAAAGATCTATTTTACTACAAATTGGTGTCAGAAAAAGGATTCGGTTTCTTACGCGAGCGGCGACGCGAAATACTTAGAAAGCGTCAGTGATAATGAAAATGCAAAGCCATCGTACCTAAGTACAGTGACATGCTTGCGAATGGAAAATTTCTAAAAAAATGTCTACTGTATGTGGCAGTCGACCGAAATATTAGTGACTGTTCATATGAAAATTATTTAAACTTTTCGTAAATGCAAAATCTAAAGTGTGCAAATTCGCTTTAGAAATTTGACAAAGAGTAACATTTTGTTGAAAGCGTGGCAGTGGCCGAATAGCGCTATCGTGTGTGTATGCAGTTGCTAAGAGGCTTACAGTACCAAAGAGGATAGATAATAAGAGACACCAGATGACAATGTCGGGCAGAATTGCAATTTCCCAATGTACCTATTTCATGGGCTCGGCCATTCCGTCTCTTCCTATTTTTCGTAATTTCTTGTCTCATATTTTTTGTTTCGCCTGACGAAAATTAAGTAGAGAATAAGTCAAAATGAGTGACATTTAGACATTGAGTTATTTTCTGCATTTGAGCTTTTTGAAGTTTTGTTAACTTTGTCCAAATGCTTACAAAATGCGATTTCATGCAAAATAGCATGTTAATATTTTTATACAAATTACTAGAATATTTATGCACAATTTATGTTCAATATTTATGCAATATTGAAAATTTTAACTTAAATAAATAAATTATACCATATTACAATTTACTTAATCAAGGGGAAGTGTTGCATTTTGCCGACGGCAAATCTTAACAATGGCAACCAAAATTTACATGGTTTCAAAATGTAATTTCATGCAACATAGCAGGCACGATATTTATGCAACAAATATATAATAAATTATATAATTTGTATACAACAATATACACTTGTACATATATCAACTTTCAAATACCTAAATATGTTTATAATTTATTTCAAATATTTTAATATACTTTTCTTTGATATTTAGTTTTGATAGATATAAAAATATTTTCAATTGAAAATAGTTCTGATCTCTCAAATTATAATACTTAAAATAAAAGAACATTTAAAAAATTTCAATCAATTTCATTAATCAGGCGGAGAACTACAAGATTTGCGTTTTGCCGACGGCAAACCATATTATTGGTCACTAAAATTGACATACATTGCATAAAGTACATATGTATGTATGTACTTATAATAAATAAAAATGTAATTATTTTATTCGCAACAATACGAATTAAGCGTTTTCATTGGGATTTGGGGGTGGTTGCATGGCTGCATTTAAATATATGTACATATGGACATGTGTCAGCTGCCATTGAACATATACATATATCTATTTATAATATTTATAAATACAAATTTACGTATACGAATGGCGAATACAATCGAATACGAAGGGCTGGCAAAGTTGTCGGCTGTCAAAAGTGCTGCCCTTTTACAGCTTTCAGAAACCGGGAGACAAAAAAGGGAATTAAATAATTGCTAGAATTAACTAAATTCCAGCTGTTTTTAGCAATAAGGCTATTTAATTCATCCATACTATTCTGGAAAGACTGTTCGCAACCTTCTTTTGTATATTACATTATAAAATTAGCGCAAATATGCTCTTTAAAGAAAGAAAAATAGCAACAAATGCAAATTTTGACATCGACGTGTCAGTGCGAATTTGTGCCATAAGAGGGCAAACTAGAAATCTTCAACCGCAACAGCAACATTGCCGCATAAAATCATGGCAAGAATATAATAAGCGTATCCATATAAAAGATGAAAAATATGAAGCGGTGAACCCGCGAAATTATGCACTTTACATAAATATTAAAAAAAAAATTTATTTTAATTTATTCGCATAATAGGGGGTAATTTATGTATTATTTTTTATACATCTTTGCTGTGCGATAGCTATGCTTCTTTGGGTGATACACCTTTTCCGAAATACTTACTTCCACACAGCCGTATGACCGTTTAATCATTATTGCTTTGCAAAAATCTTTAATTTTTAAAGATAACTTTGTTTTATATTAAAATACTTTACCTTTTTCCTTCGTTTTACATTTGAAAAGCTTTGTGTAGTAACACCGCACCTAAACCATACATTGCATTCACTTGGTAAAGTGAACATCTCAGCTAAACCTTGCTTGCATATTTCTAAATAAATATCTGAAATAAAGTAACGTAGCTTCATATGCGCGGTTTAGTGAAAGCCCCTAATATGAAGTCAAGTTGGAAATTATAAAAATCACAAAATTGGACTTTTGATGACTTTGTAAGAATGCTGTGTTGCAAAATTTCATCATGAAGTTTTTGGAAGTAAAGAAGAAGCATTTTTATGAATCAACATTCAAGAGGAAGCATCTTTATGAATGAAATGTTTGGACTTTTGCAAGAAGCTATGTTGCAACATTTCTTTCTTCCTCACGAATTTATTTCATTTGCAAATAAGTAAAAATGATACAGATTTTAGTGGTTGGTTGAAGGAATGTATGTATGTATGTTGCATGTTAGAAGAGGGGTTAGTGCGGTAGAGGTATATTAAACGACATTTGTACAAATGTGTGCAAATGTTTGTTGGTTTTGCCTTTGTTAACGATTTTGTAGTTTGGATATTTTTTGATAAGTCAATATGAGTTTAGTTAGGTGTATGTACATATGTAGGTATATGAATGTGTTTCCGTTTGTAATTTAGGTTGCATTTTGCTAAACTTGAAGAAATTGTATACTTACTACAAAACTTATAGGTAACCATTGAATGAAAATATTTTTTTTTTATGTTTTGAATTTAATTATTATTTCGATAATAAAAATTTAACTTACATCTTAGCATAACGCATAACGTATAATATATAAATTTGTAGCGGAATTACGAAATTGCCACCAAAAAGCGACAACTTCTCATACAACTTAACCTCTAAGAAAGGTATCATGATCATAAGAAAATGCTCAATAAACATTTTCTTTTCTTCTATATGTATTTTCTCATTCTATTATTCATTTCCTTAATTTCATTTATTATCAATAACAAAACTAAACTTACATACAATTTTAAAAGAAAATTATCCATATTCATATAAATAAAAATTATTTATAGTCTTTTAAAATTATAACTGAAACTTTCTTAAGCAATTGAATATGAAGAAGGAAAATAACATATTTCATAATAAAAAATTTTAAAATTTGCCTTGAAAAAAGAAAATAGAAAATTTCTTCAGTGTTTTCTTGTTATCTGGATACCTCGCTTAAACGTTAAATATTTATATTTCACCTGTATTGGAAAGCATTATTTAGCTATTTTTGTAATTTTGGATTAAGTATATGAGCCGTTTTCTTCATGATTAGCCGTGAGAAAACGGACTTTAATGTTTTCCAATACTAGGCTCTGATGCTACCCAAAGTTAAAAGTTAGTAGCTACCAACCGCTACTTGGTTGCACCCGAGATGAGGTCCGACCAAAGGTCAGCAACCTACTCGCACAGTCCCTGAATGCCAAGGACCACATTAACCCGCCAACTGGGCTCTGGATGCGGCATGCTAAAAGGGTGGGAGGGAGATTACGGCGAGCGAAGCATATGGTGAAAAAATACCTCAAACTACAAATGATATACTTAACCAGCCAGAGTATGTTCCGACTTTTAACTCCCCTGCGCAGTGCACCACCCCTATTTGATCTCCTGCTGGGATCTCGGACAAACTATGAGAACATCGCGTATCACTGAGAGAAATGTTATCGCTTTCGCCATTAGAATTTATCCGCCACGCAACTGCGTGCCGTGCTGAAGTGCTAGCATAAATTCATATATGTATCAGGCGGGAATGTGGGTGATCATCCGGTAGCTCCGAACCGCCATCCGCGGTACTCTCGGTTTGCCCCGTCCAATGATACACAACCGCAAACCCAAAAATGCCATCATTTACATGACAATTTATGTACAGCAAAGAGGGAAAGGCGATTACACTCCTATCTGTTACTTTTTCCGGTAACTTTACTAATAATTTTCTAGCGATGAGGTGGGGGGACAACGCAAGCGGTAAAGCACACAAACACACTCAGGTCAGTTATGCTTATTACTATCACTAATAAAACTAAATCAACTGCCAATATGATTCGCTCTCCGCGGGGGGTTTGGTGGAGGATTTGGTGGGCGTGGGGGTATAGGAAACAAAAGAAAAGAAAATTTAAATGTAAAAATTTTAAAAAATATCGCCAATTTTGCGATGATTAAAAATTTTAATGGCTATGCATTATAGCAATTTTACCATTTTTCGAAAATTTTAATGTCGAAAAAAGCGGTGTGGTCATCGCTTGATTTCGAGCATTTTTAAATTTAAAATTTTTTTTTTAACTGTGGCAATTTGAAAAAACAACCTAATTCGAGTTAGGATACAAATGATATTCTGGCTTTATAACACAAATCTGTTACAGATCTCCCTGTGTTACTTACTCACAGCCCTAGCGCCAAATGGCTGTTACAAAATATAGCAAGTTACAATGTTGAATTGTGGCTACATTTTCAGATAAAGGTCTATGTCGAATTAGGTTTTTTTTTTTTTTTTTTCAAATTGCCACATATATATATACATAATCAAGTTATAGTGTTAATAGGCTGACGGACGGACGGACGGACGAACTAATAGTCCGGAATGACGAACGGACTGACGGACGGATGGACAAAAGGACTAACGGACAAAATGACGGAAGAGAGAACGGACGGACGAACGGATGTACTACCAAAGAGTTTTTATTTGTTAAGAGTTGTCATTCGATAATTTGACAAAAACAAAACAACCAATTAAAATGGAATGTTTTTTTCAAAGAAGTTTTGGCAAGTTTTGTTTGACTGCCTCCGATATATTTATGCGTTGTAATGACTTATCGTAATTGCGATTTTTGTAAACAGAATTAGTCAATTATTTTAATGCAATCATTAAAATAAACCCAAGTACATATATGTAATACTCCTATATAGCTACAAAAGGCTAGGTACATTCGCAAACATAAGTGTGGCGATATATTGATGTTTGTTTTTGTATTCAATAATCGAATGTACCTAAATTTATATTTTTTCTTGTCACACTTATCACAAACATTATATAGGCTGTCTTGTTTGATTTCGAATTCAAAACACATTGTGAGCATTTTGTAATAGGAATATAGGAGTATTACATATATGCCCAAACACGACACGAAAATGTATAGAATTTTTTTGTTTTTCACTATTTTTTCACAGTTTCATTTAGTTTAAATTGATTTAAAATTTATTTTAAAAATTTTTTCACAGTTTTATTTTGTTCTAATTTATTTAAAAATTTTTTTGTAAATTTTTTTTTTATTTTCACTATTTTCACAATTTTTCACAGGTTTTTATTTGCGCATAAATATAAGATTAGCTTCTACTTCGAAGTTTTCTGTATATTAAATGTTCATTGGAATTTTACCAATTTTGGCGCAATTTTCTTCCGATAATTTCCATAAAATAAGAGGTTAATAACTTTATTGCTGGAATCCAAATACATATACATTTATATAATATTGTATAGATTTTAAAAACACATATACAATATATATATAATACATATATAAATTTTGGAAAAACTTAATACACTTGCATAATTCCTTTTAGTTTCTTTTATCACACACAAATTCTTTTTGAAATTATATACCACCATTTCAAACTTCACTTAACACTTTACAAAATTTTTCACAATTTTCTTAACTTTCTGCACAATTTTCCGAAACAATTTTTTCTGAAATTTTTGTTTATATTTCCACTTTTTTGCACAATTTTCCGAACTAATTTTTCTAAAATTTTTGTTTATATTTCCACTTATTTCCACTATTTTGAGCATAAACAACACACACTTTTCACAACACAACACAATCTTCTTATCACTCATTTAAGCTCAAATGAACAACTTCTTTTTTTGAAGATATCTTATTTTTATGGCAATACTTCACTTCACTTAACTTTTTTATCCTTTTTTACACAATTTCATAAACTTTTTACACAATTTTAATCACTTTTTTTACTAATTTGCACAGAATATTTACGTGTTTTTATTTCTTCACTTTTTATCCTGTGCTTTTTTTACATTTTCATTTACACTGACATTTCACATTCTCACTCAATTAATGCTTCCAGCACAAACACAATACTTTTTGCACAATTTCTTAGTTTTAAGCCAATATTTCACTTTACTTCACTTTTTTATCCTTTTTTACACAATTTAATTAACTTTTTACACAATTTCAATCACCTTTTTACTAATTGGAACAGAATATTTACCTGTTTTTATTTCTTCACTTCTTATCGTGTGCTTTTTTTTTTACACTTTCATTTACACTGACATTTCATATTCTCACTCAATTTATGTTTTAGCTCAAACACAAAAATTTTTGCACAATTTCTTGATTTTAAGCCAATATTTCACTTCACTTCACTTTTTTATATATTTTTACACAATTATATTAAATTTTTACACTATTTATTTGCCTTTTTATTCACTTTTTACACTATTTTAACACAAAAACACAATGTTAACTTTACACTCACTGAGTTAATTCTTCACTGCATTTTACCAAATCATCGCGGACAGGCACAAAGAGGAATGGCCGAGCCCATGAATTGGTACATTGGCAAATTTCATACAAAACGCAGTCGGTTTTCTGAAATGGCGATATGACGCCTCTTATTATCTATCCTCTTTGATATTATGGTGATTTTCGTTTGTGCACAAATTGTAACACCGACAGCGCAAAAATTAGTGGAAAGAGTGAAACGAGTGTGTTCTATTGAACTTTTGATAAATATTGCTGTTCCGCCTTTTTTCGCAAAAGAACAGCCTTAAAATGCTATTTTTATAGGGTGCACTATTCCAAAAGAGATACTGAAGTGCTGCTTATATAATTTACTTAGTATTTCGCACTAAGTTGTCCCTAATATTTTTTCCATCATTGTATATAAATAAATAAATGCAAGGCGCGATTACCTCCGAAGTGATTTTAGGCCAAGCTTCTCTTTCAACTTGCGTAGTGCACCTTTTAATGTTTCCTACAAATTGGCGGGACGGGACTTTTATGCCGACTCCGAGCGTCAATTTCACTGAGAAGCTTTTCATGGCAGAAATACATCCGGAGTGTTTGAAAAATCATTCCGAGGAGTGACCCCGCTTAGAAAAGCTTTTTTTTTCTAAATTTTTGATGGTACTTTGCCCGCTGGTTGAACCCAGGACCCTCGATGTGATAGACGGAGTACCCTACCACCACACCACGGCGGCCGTCAATTAACATTTATGTCATACTTCTATATTGCTACTACAGGCTGGGTACACTCACAAGCATCGGAGTGCCAAATCACGGTCCCTTCCAACCCCATTTGGTCCGCTGGTCCCTTTTATTCAATTTTGGTAATTTTTAGGCAGTATCCACCGGTTTGGTGCTTTTCTTTCTTTTTCCCTGAGGTTAAAATTCACAACTCTGCCCACAACATTTGGCACACTTTCATTACACATATAATTTTCAGTTTACTTATGGATATGGAAATCTTACCACAAAAATTGCTCAGTCATTAAAATGTAGCAAATGTTTTAGGCGATGCATTAATAAGACAAGTGATGGATCTAAGCGCAAACACATTACACGGAATTATCAGAAAAAATTCTTGTTTTAGTATCCAGATATTTCGATCGGTTATCAAACACTTTTGTGATAGATTTTTTTCACTAGTTGAGCTAAGAAATTTTTCTCAAATGCATGTGTGCCTCTCGGAAATTTGGCAGGGCTTTCCACTGATGGAGCATTACGATGGCCGTCGAGTTAAGATTTGAATTGAAAACTAAGTAACATAAAGAAACTAATTGGTTTTATGTTTGGCAACACTTTCAAAATTTTTTACAAAGAAATCCTATGTAAAAATTGCAGGAGTATTGTGGTGTTAAGGCACGCCGAATACTTGAAAACTAAGCAGCTTGGTATAAGAAATATTGTAACTGTAAGTAAGGCAGGAATACTTCTGGAAAGCAGTAGCTTTATAAATTAATAACGAATCGCGATTGAACAAATTTACTTTAATATTCAGATTTTGAAGCAAATGTAATTTGATTTCGAAAGAAGTGTTTTGTGTTTTATTCTCGTAGGTACAGAACCCCATAAATTTCAATAACAACGCTGTTAACTAATTTTTAGTACCTACTTAAATGTAATCAGGTTCCGTTAAGACGTTTGATAAATATGAGTTTTTCAAAAATCACATTTACTAAATCTAGGATTTGGTATGAAATTTCAATGTTCAGGTGAAAAAGTAAGCATCATTTATGATTTACTGAGCTTGCTACACCAAAACGCAAATTTTTGAGCCTTTTCTTACTAAACCCTAACTGCGCTATACATTTTATTTCTTTCCAATTAACAACATAATGCTGGAACTAAGAGCTTTGTCAGCAAAACTACATTCAAAACGTATAGTTAGTGAAGGCATAGACTTATCCTAGAAATTTGAATATATAATACCTAAAAGTAGGGTTTTTTTTGTGCATATTGAATTAAGTCTCCTATTCGCTAAGTTTATTAAAATTTTGTATAGGAAACCATGGAAACATCCTGAAATTTTATATTTAACAACGACTACGATACTTTTGTGAATTGTTTGTATCACAATCAAATAAAACAAAAATTTGGTCCTTTTTTCGGAGATTTGGTCCTTTTTTCGATGAATTTTGGTCCCAAATGAAAACATGGTGTGGCAACCGTGGTGCCGATATCTTGCTGTGTTAATGGTTGTTTTGTTGTATTCAATAATCGAATGTACATAAATTAAAATTTTTTCTTATCACACTTGTTCTGCTACAATCACAAAAATTTAGTAGGCTGTCTTTTTTCCAACTCAAAACTTATTTTTATTTACACAACAAAATTTTGTCTAAATAGCACCCACAAATTTCACTTTAAGCTTAAAAATTGACGGAAAATTGTTTACGCAATTCTTTCGCGATACTGTTTGTCTTCCTTAGGGAACGTACCCAAACTACGTGACCCCTTTAGGGGTGAGTGGGGTTTCTTTAGGTATTACAGCTGGTCACAGGGGGAGGGGAGGGATTGAGACTTTCTCACTTAGTCAATAATCTCTAGAAAATCTTTCAATTTTTCCAATAACATTTAAATTATAGCGCGCTGCGTTCTGCGATTCTAACTCACAGGTGGCAATAGTGACGCACATATGTTGTGATATCAGCGGACTTAAAGCTGACAGGTTTTGTACTCAATGGCGCATACTCATAGTCAAATAAAATAGGTTTTAAATTTAGTTGCAGCTTTTTTGACCGATATCTCATAGAAAATTATGCCAAAACCATGCAACTAAATTAAAAACTTATTTTGTTATGACTATGACTATGCGCCTATGCTACCGCATCGGTAACCTTATAACAGCTGATTCGACCACCCTTTGAGAATCAATGCAATCGATTATTGGTGCCGCTAAGGTCGTAACCGTATCGTAGCCAACCAATTGGGTTTTGGTTTACCGTCGTAACGATAAACAGCTGATTACGTTAGGGATACGGATACAGCGATACGACATACGGCACCAATGACTCCGGCTTAAGTGTGCTTACGGGTACTTTATTTAAAGTAAAAGTGTTATTTTCTAATATTTTTGGAATCTTTTTATTGTAATAGTTAGCACTTGTCAAAAATTTCCATGAAAAATCATCAGAAAAACATGCACGGTAATGCAGTGAACGACGTGTCTCTTGTTCGACCTTTGCAGGTCCTCTCCAGGAGACCAAAAGAGATCTTATGTATCGTGGAGCAAAGCGCGGAGTGGATAGACATCGACGCTGTCGACGAAGAAAAAATATTCACGTCTGAGGAAACTCCTGATGCTACTGTTCCCGTAATCTACGAAGTATCCCAGTGGCTTGATGCTGGAAGCATATTCGTTTAATTTGAATTAGATGAAATGAAATAAAAAAGAAAAAGACTTTCTAAATTATGTTGTTCGAATATGTTTTTAAATACATTTTAATACTCAGCGTGCTTTGCACACAGAGTATATTAACTTTGATTGGATAACGGTTGGCTGTACAGGTATAAAGGAATCGAGATAGATATAGACTTCTATATATCAAAATCTTCAGCATCGAAAAAAAATTTGATTGAGCCATGTCCGTCCGTCCGTCTATCCGTTAACACGATAACTTGAGTACACGAGCTTACCTGGACCCAGAATAGATTTGTGTTGAAAATGAGCGAAATCGGATGATAACCACGCCCAATTTTATATATATAACATTTTGGAAAACACAAAAAACCTGATTATTTAGTAAATGATACACCTAGAATGTTGAAATTTGACGTGTGGACTGATATTGAGACTCTTGATAAAAATTTTAAAATGGGCGTGGCACCGCCCGCCCACTTGTAATAAAATCAATTTTACAAATATTATTAATCATAAACGAAAAATGGTTAAACCTATCGTAACAAAATTCGGCAGAGAGGTTTCCTTTACCATAAGGAATGCTTTGAAGAAAAATTAACGAAATCGGTTAAGTACCACGCCAATTTTTATATAAAAGGTTTTTAAAAGGGTCGTAGACGAAAATAAAAAGCTTTATCTTAGCGAAAAAGAGCTTTGTATCAATAGAATTTTACTTTGTAAATTGAATTATAACACTAAATTGGAAAAAACTAAAATTTTTGAAAATGGGTGAGGCACCGCCCCTTTTATGACTAAGCAATTTTCTATGTTTCGGGAGCTATAACTCGAAGAAAAGTTAACATATCCTAATGAAATTGTGTACACATATTTTCCTTATAACAGAAAATATTTCTAGTAAAAATGGACGGGATCGGTTAAAGATCACGGCAACTTAGATAGAAAACAAGTTTAAAAGGGTGCTATAAATTAGCAAAAAATAGTTTTGAATCAATGATATTGTAGCATTCACTCATTAAGTTATTCATTCATTTGTACAAACATATATTTCAACCCGTTTTGGAATGTCTTAAAATATATTGACTCTTACATACATATTCATACAATTGTACATACGTATATTTTGGCTCGCTTTGGTACGGCATGAGATTCTATTGACACATTTATTCATTTATACAAACACATATTTTGTACACCGTGCATCATATGGTAACCTGAGCCTTGGTATGACACTGTTTAGAGCTTGCTCGCGACAAGCCTTTACCTGTAGACACATTATTAACATGATTCATTTATGCTTGCGTTGCACATTCCGCAGCCAATTTTAATTATGCTTAGAATGCAGTTCCCAGGGAACTGAATTGAATGTATATGTGTGTTATACTTAGTTTGTAAGTATTAGTGTAAGTAAGTATTTTAGCTCATAGAAATTTTGTATAAAAGAAAACAATTTTTGAATAAAGAGGAGAATTCAACTTGCTGCCGTTTCAATTGGCAGTAAATTCTGTCTGGTGCCGCTAACTGGGCACTGCAACCTAGATTTCGATTTTCTCTTATCCGCAAACATTACATGGCGATCCTGCCACTTCCTTATTGTCCTTTAGAACTGCTGAATTAAGTAGGCACCTTCCCTCGTCTGCTGCTTGAAATATATGCAGACTTCCTCTAAAAAATCCAGCAAAATTTGAAACAGGACAAAATATCAAAATTACGGCGATATAACAAAAAAAAATTTTTCAAGGAATTACCGATAAAGAGACACACATCAAGAAGATAGCAGATTATTATGAACACATGGAATTGAAGCGTAAGCGTAGAGAAGTGGAATAGACCTTGGCCTGCAGACACACATCAAGAAGATAGCAGATTATTATGAACACATGGAATTGAAGCGTAAGCGTAGAGAAGTGGAATAGACCTTGGCCTGCAGACACACATCAAGAAGATAGCAGATTATTATGAACACATGGAATTGAAGCGTAAGCGTAGAGAAGTGGAATAGACCTTGGCCTGCAGACACACATCAAGAAGATAACAGATTATTATGAATACATGGAATTGAAGCGTAAGGCATAGAGAAGTGGAATAGACCTTGGGCTGCAGACACACATCAAGAAGACATGGAATAGACCTTAGGCTGCAGACACACATCAAGAAGACAAACGGAGATAGCAGATTATGTATGTAGTTATTTAGGTAGTTTATTTTAAAAGCAATTGGCAACCTAACAGCTGCCAGCTTACGGGCAAAAAGTAGATTTTTGCTAATAAAATTAAGAATTTTTTTCTTCTCGCACTAACTTTTTCAATGAAAAAAAAAAATTATTAAAAATTATTATTTCAAAACGGCAGGTAAAGAATCCAAAGTAGAAGATCCCAATGCAAACTTAATTAATTCCATTCAATTAATTGACCATAGTGAGGCATTAGACTTTATCAAAATCTTGTTGATAATTTTGACGGTCTGAACTTCTAAAATTATACTAAACTCATAATAAATTTTTAAAGAAAAAATACACGAGTGGACCAAATGGTCTAGACAAAGTCTAAACCCAAAAAAAATATATATTTTTTACCTCGATGGACAAATGGGAAACTATTCTCAACAAACTTGTGGAAGAAAAAATTTTAGCAGAAAAAGCAAAGAATAACCATTTTAAAACACCTCACGACAATATTACAGCCATTGAATAATACAGGCAAAGCTATACAAGAAGTACGTAGCAAATTAACTACCAGCCATCAACTAGAAGCACAACAAATTTTTTTCGGTGTTAGAGATAAATTAGTATCCTCATTAGGTAGATATAACATTGAGGCATTAGTACCAACGTCATTTGAAGGAGAGATATAAATTGATTTTGCTAGCTTATTACCTGAAACTGAACCAAATCTAGGGGAAACCCCAAAAATTGAAATTTTTAATAAAACCTCACAAACTGAAGCAACAAAATGTCACAAACAATAGTCGAATTTTTAAAGGCTGCTTCATCAGTTTTGCCAGAATTCGATGGTAAAGCTGAAAACTTGAATAGCTTTTTGGATGCTTTGGATATCTTAGAACAAATTAAGGATACCCATGAAGCTGTAGCGGTTTCGATGATAAAAACCAAGCTGAAAGGAACAGCCAGAAACCTAATAAGCAATGAAAGCTCAATTGAGGCAATAAAACAAAAATTAATAACAGTAATTAAGGGTGAATCAGTTGAAGTTTTGGCAGCAAAACTCCTGAATATCCAACAGCGCGGTAGAACCGCAAATCAATACACTGCTGAAATTGAAAAGCTCACAAAATCGTTGGAAGGAGCATACATATCTGACGGACTAACGCCAGAGTTAGCAACCAAGTATGCTACACAATCAGCTGTGAAAACTGTGTGTAAAAACTGCTCCAGCGATAAAGTAAAAAGAATTATGCAAGCTGGAACGTTCACAACAATGAACGAAGCTATATCAAAATTTACTAACAGTTGCACAGAAGTAACTGGAAATACAAATTCAATATTACATATTCGCCAACAAAATTCAAATTTCCGAAGTAAATTCCGCAGGAATTACCAAAACAATAATTATAGAGGAAATTATAGACGTTCTTTCAATAATAACAATAATAATAATAACAGACAAAATAACCAAAGATCTGGTCGAAATTTCGGATCGCGAGGAAATACCCGCAATAACACCAGAAATGTCCGAAATGTAACACAACAGGAAAACCAACAAACTCCTCCTCAATAAATAAAAAATTATATATTTTCAATTTACACCTTAATAGCTACATATCTTCCAGAACAACTCTGAATGATTCCATATCAACCCTCCTAATCGATACGGGAGCGGATATTTCAATAATAAAAAAGGGTCAAAAGGTCAAAGATGATTACCTACTAATTAGACACAAATTTCACGAAGTAGAAGACAATTTCCCAATCCCATGCGATGGAATATTGGGATTATATTCCATTAAAAAATATAATTGTATTTTTGATTATCAAACAGAACGTGACACTCTAATGCTAAGACCATATGACTACCCAGAAAACATAATAATTCAGATGACTAACAAACCAACAATTAATAGTATTTCAATTCCCGCACGATCAGAAGTAGTTCGACAAATTCACATAGAAAATAACAATTCAGATTTACTAATCCCACAAAAAAAATTGTCTGACACACTACTATTGACAACACACTAGCAAATTCACAAAAAACATTCGTTAGCATTATAAATACAACAGATAATAATGCAACACTTCAAGATTTTAATATTCGTACAGAAAATTTGAATGATTATACAATAGCTAAAAATACAAAACTCGAAAATGAGGCCAACAATAAAGAAAAATTAGAAAGGTTAAATAAAAATTTTCCAAAATTTGCAAATAAAGCACTTAATGCATTGTGTGCGGAATTCATTGACATTTTTTCATTGGAAACAGAACCAATTACCACTAATAATTTTTACAAACAAAAACTTCATATGAAAGACAATAACCCAGTCTACGTAAAGAATTATAGATTACCAGAAGCTCGTAAGAGTGAAATTAATAAACAAGTAAACAAATTAGTTAAAGATGACATAATAGAACCTTCAATTTCAGAATTCAATAGTCCAATTTTATTAGTACCGAAAAAATCACTACCGAATAACCAAGAAAAAAGATGGAGAATGGTTGTAGATTACAGACAGGTAAATAAAAAATTAACCGCAGATAAATTCCCTTTACCAAGAATTGATGACATACTAGATCAGATAGGAAGAGCTAAATATTTTTCATGCTTAGATTTAATGTCTGGATTTCACCAAATTGAACTCAGCGAAGAGTCAAGAGAGATCACATCCTTTACAGCAGATAATGGTACTTATCGTAGCACCGAACTCATTCCATAGAATGATGACTTTAGCATTTGCAGGCTTAAAACCTTCACAAGCATTCCTATACATGGACGATTTATTCGTATTAGGATGCTCCGAAAATCATATGATTAAAAATTTACGAGATGTTTTCGCAACTTGTAGAAAATATAATTTAAAATTACATCCTGACAAATGTTTATTTTTCAACCAAGAAGTAACTTATCTTGGTCATAAATGCACAAGCAAAGGAATTTTGCCAGATTCCAGTAAATTCGAAACAGTTAAAAATTACCCACCACCTAAAACACGGATGAGGCGAAGAGATTCGTCGCATTTTGCAATTATTACAGAAGATTTATCCCAAATTTTGCAGACTACTCTAGAATAATAACAAGACTTTGCAGGAAAAATGTAGTTTTCGACTGGACGAAGGATTGGAAAAAATCCTTTGACTATTTGAAAGCTGCGTTAATAAGCCCTAATATCCTACAATATACCGATTTCAATAACAACTGACGCAAGTGAATATGCTTGCGGAGCAGTATTAAGCCAATAGTATGAAGGAAAACAATTACCACTTGCCTATGCATCAAGATTATTTACTAAAGGAGAAATTAATAAAGCAACAATCGAGAAAGAATTAGCGGCCATTCATTGGGCCATAACATATTTTAGACCATACGTTTACGGTAGAAATTTTTTGGTCAAAACAGACCACAGACCCTTAACATTCCAATTTTCGATGAAAAATCCGTAATCACAATTAACTTGAATCAGATTAATTCTGGAGGAATATGATTTCGAGGTGGAGTAACTATGAAAACTATGTAGCCGACGCATTATCACGCATAGGTATTAAAGAACTAAAACAAATATCGGTAGAAGCGTGTAAAATACTAAAAGTTACGACTAGGTAGGAAACTAACAAAAATCATAACAATAAACAGTCCAGTAGTAAAAATGAAGAAATAAAAAGTCACAAAGAGAACCCAATAATATTTGAAGCGCTAAATAAATGTGAAGTAAAGAGATTAGTCCAGCTCGTTTTCGATCCTCCGAAATTACGTTTCAAAAAAGGAAAGAAAATTTGTAGCGAAATTAATATAAAAATCTAATTGTTGAGGCGAAGATTGACTTAGGTCAATTCTTTGCCAGGCTTATGAAAGAAGCCGGCAATTTAGGAATTAGAAAAATACAGTTGTCCTTAGGATACAAATGGTTTAAAGATAATTATACCCGGGTAGACACATTTAAAGAAATTGGTACTAAAGTTCTCAAAAATCTAATTATAGCATTAACCACCCAGGAATAAATCGCATGACAAATAAAATAAAACAAATATACTATTGGAAAGGAATGAAAAATGATATCAGAAAATATATCAAACAAGTCAGGAAGGCTAAGTTCGGGTGTAACCGAACATTACATACTCAGTTGAGAGCTATGGAGACAAAATAAGGGAAAATCACCATGTAGGAAAATGAACCTAGGGTAACCCTGGTATGTGTTTGTATGACATGTTTATCAAATGGAAGGTATTAAAGAGTATTTTAAGAGGGAGTGGGCCATAGTTCTATAGGTGGACACATTTTCGAGATATCGCCATAAAGGTGGACCATGGCCGACTCTAGAATTTGTTTGTACGATATGGGTAGCAAATGAAAGGTCTTAATGAGTATTTTAAAAGAGCGTGGGCCTTAGTTCTATAGGTGGACGCCTTTTCGAGATATCGCCATAAAGGTGGACCATGGCTGACTCTAGAATTTGTTTGTACGATATGGGTATCAAATGAAAGGTTTAATGAGTATTTTAAAAGGGCGTGGGCCTTAGTTCTGTAGGTGGACGCCTTTTCGAGATATCGCCATAGAGGTGGACCAGGGGTGACTCTAGAATTTGTTGGTACGATATTTATTTATTTATTATTATTATTACAGCTTTTATGCCTAGATTTACAACATATAAACTTATCACACGTAATATGAAATCTCTATCGCTTATTATTTTTAAACATATTTAAGTCTTCACAGTCTCTAATTTCTACAGGAAGTTCATTAAATCTTTTTAGACCTTTATAAAACAAGTTAAGCTGTCCTCTTTCCGTTGTAAAGAGCGGAGTCTGAAGCTATTTTTATTTCTCGTATTAATATTGTGAACGTCTCTTTGATATACAATATTGTTGCTCAAAAACTCAAATATGGGTATCAAAAGAAAGCTGTTAATGAGTTTTTTAAAAGGGCGTTGACCTCAGTTCTATAGGTGGACACCTTTTCGAGATATCGCCATAAAGGTGGACCAGGGGTGACTCTAGAATTTGTTTGTTCGATATGGCTATCAATAGAATGGTGTTAATGAGTATTTTAAAAGGGAGTGGGCCTTAGTTCTATAGGTGGACACCTTTTCGAGATATCGCCATAAAGGTGGACCAGGGGTCACTCTAGAATTTGTTTGTACGATATGGGTATCAAATGAAAGGTGTTAATGAGTATTTTAAAAGGGAGTGGGCCTTAGTTCTATTATAAAGGTTCATTGTATGAACCTCCGAAAAATGGACGTGCGCTTGGCATGCGCAACGCACTCCACACACAAGACACCAAAACGCAGTGTTTTTAATTTTAATTATTTTATTTATTAAGTAGTTGTATAATAATGTCTTTTAATTATTTTCCTCTTATTATTATTTATTAACATTAGTTTGCACACTCGATAATTTTAGTTTTGTTTCTTGCGCCAATGTTCGTCTTGCGTTTTTAGTTGTCCAAATTTTAATGATTATTCAGAGCCGAATTGCTGTGTTCAAGTTGTTCCACACCCGTGGGTAGACAACGGGTGTTGCAGCAACTTGAACACAGGGTGACATTTTATTATTTATTATGGCTCTGTTACATCGTCCTTTTTGGGGAAAAGAAGAATTGACAAAGTGATCAATTTTGTCACATTCTTCTTTGGCCAAAAACTTATAAAAATTGTTGCGAACAAACGAATATATATTTATATTAGGGTGTACCTCCCCTTTTTAATTCTTTGGTTCGGAACCATTTTTATTATTAATTGAGAAAAGATTTTATACATCGAATACTCAAATTGTTGTTACATTTTTATGGTTTCCCTGTAACTTAAATTAAAGGTATAAATATTAATTTACTACAATATATGTTGAATGTTTCTTTGTAAATATTTATGTTTGATATATTCAATTTAAGGTTTTACATTTTTATTACATATTATATATGTTTTTATTGTTGTTTTAGCAATTAACCATTTTTTCTTAAATATACAAAATTGTGTGCTATTTTCCTTTTGTTTTACAAGTTTTTGTGCCTTCGTGGCTGCTTAATTAAAATAAAAAAAAATAAATGTAAGGCGCGATAACCTCCGAAGAGATCTAAGGCCGAGCTTCTCTTCCAATTTGCGTCGTGCTCCTCTTGATTTTCCCTACAAATTGGCCGGACGGGACCTACATGTTTTATGCCGACTCCGAACGGCATCTGCAAAGCAGATGAGTTTTCACTGAGAGCTTTTCATGGCAGAAATACACCCGGAGTGCTTGCCAAACACTGCCGAGGGGAGACCCCGCTAAGAAAAATTTTCTTCTAATTGAAAAATCTTATTTCTAAAATTTTGATGTTGCTTTGCCCGGGAGTTGAACCCAGGGCATACGGTGTGATAGGCGGAGCACGCTACCATCACACCACGGTGGCTGCTTAATTAGTAGTCAAAAATTTTGGATATGTTTTTTTTTTTCAAATTTAAAGTAAAAGTATTGAGGTAATGTTATTTTACTTTACTTAGGCGGTTCTTATGTACTGCTTTTTCTTTATTTTTAACTTCAACGAAAATAGTTACATTAGGTTCGTTAATTTTAGTTATAATAAAAGGACCTTGATAAATATTTTCATGCTTATGATGTGGTTCTTTTTGTAAAAGTACTTTATCTCCGATTTTTACAATTAGAGGTCGTGCCGTTTTATCGTACAGATTTTTACTTTGTAATTTATTTTTATTAATTAGATTTTGTGCCATTTTGTGCGTTTTCTGCATCCTAAACTTAACTTCTTTGGCATAGTTTTCGACGTTATAGATCGGGTCAATTTTTTCTTTACTTAATTCATTAGGCAAAGTTGCTATTTCCCAAAAACTAACTCGTAAGGCGAAAATTGATTGTCGAAAACTGTGATACTCGTAGTATTGTGTAGGAAAGTAAAATATTTTAAATAAACATCCCAATCAGAAAAAGTATCTTTTAAATATGCACGTAAGTATTCATTAAAAACTCTATGATTACGTCCAATCGTGCCAACAGTTTCATGATGATATGCAGTTGAAAAATTATGTTGAATATTTAAAAGTTTTGTTAATTCTTCGAATAATTCATTTTTAAATTCAGTACCTAAATCTGATTTTATGGCATTAATTGTGCCGTAAGTTAAAACGAATCCTTCAAAAGTAGCCGAAGCGATTGTTTTTGCCGATTTGTCTGGTACAGCGACTGTTACCAGGTATTTAGTCATGTCGCAAATCATGGTAAGTGCGAACTTGTTACCATATTTGGACTCAGGTAGGGGTCCTATTGTGTCAATTACTAATATATCGAATGGTTTACAAGGAGTTGGTGTTAAAACAAGTTTTTCTTTTGTTTTAGGTTTAACCTTGTTTAAAAGACAATCTTTACAATTTTTGATATATTTCGATATATCACGAGGCATGTTCTTCCAATAAAATTTTGTTCGCAATTTTGCGTAAAGTCTTTTCATTCCGCAATGTCCACCAGAAATGGGATCATTATGGTAAATTTTCATAAGTTTTAATTTTGTATCTTCATCTGTTACTGTCTCCACTGGATCTGTTAAAATAATTTCTAATGGTTTTAAAATTTTATTTCCAATATTTTTGAAATTTGTAATAGTGTAATGTTCGAACATAATATCGTTTTTAGGCCATTCAATCTGCTTAATCTTGTGTTTGCCGGCTTCTGATTCAAGCCTCGAAAATAATTTCTCTAAAGTCATTATTTCGTTAACAAGCTCAAAACTAAGTGACTCGAGTTTCTTATGTTTAATATGCGCAAAAATTCTTAAATTTGTTGTTTTATTATTTTTATCGTACGTAATTGCGGATCTTATTCGTGGGACTTTTTTCGAAAAATTAAATGAAAATTTGTCGTAGACATGTAAAGTAATTTGTTTTTCGTCGTTTTTGTCTGTTTTCCTGCTAAAATTTGTTTGTTAGCTTCTTTAATCTCATCCATTGTGATACGCGATAATGCATCAGCACAAACGTTTGATTTACCTTTTATATATACAATAGTAAAGTTATATTCAGATAGTTCCTGTCTTATTCTTGAAAGTTTTGAAGATGGGTCTTTCATGTTGAATAAGTATACTAGAGGTCTATGGTCTGACTTTACAATAAAATGGGTACCACAAACGTATGGTCGAAATTGCTTGATTGCAAAGTAAATAGCTAAGAGTTCTAATTCTATAATGGGGTTTTTCTGTTCAGCTATATTAAATGCTTTAGAAGCGAAACAAATTGGTATATCACTACCTTGCTGTTCTTGACTCAAAATAGCGCCACATCCAGTTGTGGAAGCATCAACTGTAATAATGAATTGTTTAGTAAAATCTGGATATTAAAGTAATTTTGGTGAAAGTAACGCTGCTTTCAAAGATAAAAATGATCTTTCGCACTCTACATCCCATACAAATTCAACTCTTTTTCTGCTTAATCGATTTAGAGGCGCTGCGAGAGACGCAAAATTAGGTATAAACCGTCTGTAATAGTTTGCAAACGCGACGAATCGTCGTACCGCGTCTTTATCAGTCGGTTTCGTATACTTTTTAACTGCGTTTATTTTAGAGTCGTCTGGCAACAAACCTTTGGCTGAACATTTGTGACCTAAAAATGTATCTTCCGGTCGTAAAAAGTTGCATTTATTTGGGTTAAGTTTGAGATTAAAAGACCTACAAGTATCGAAAACTTTTGAAAGATTTTTAATATGGTGTGCTTCACTACAACCTATGACGATAATATCGTCGACGTTGGGTGGTATACCCGAAAAAGCTATGGTCATCATTCGTGAGAATGAATTTGGTGCTATATTTAAGCCGAATGGAAGCATTTTCCATCTAAATGCGCCGCGGTCAGTGCTGAAAGACGTAATGTCACGAGAGTCAGGATGCAAGGGGATTTGATGAAATCCTGAAAAAAGATCTAATGTGGAAAAATATTTTGCTCTACCGAGATTGTCTAAAATATCGTCAACTCTAGCTAGTGGGAATTTATCAGCAATGAGTTTTTTGTTTACTGCGCGAAAATCTACGCACATACGATATGCTTTTTGACCATTTGTATCTTTCTTTGGGACTACAATCAAAGGACTATTGCAATTCGAATAACTGGATTCAATCAAATCATTGTCTAATAATTTATTTACTTGGCGACTTATTTCTTCGCGTTGAGAGTATGGCAATCTATAGTTTTTAACATATACCGGTTCGTTGTCTGTCAGTCTTAATTTTTGCTCGTAAAAGTTATTTAAAGTCATTTTGTCCGTGTCAAGAGCGAAAATATCGGCATAATCTATGCAAAGGTCAATTAATTTACTATGAGCATGTTGAGGTATTTGATTTTTTAAAATCCAAGTTAGTTTTTTCGTACGTTTGTCTTCTGTTTCTGTCTTGTTAATTGTATAAACATTATAGTTTGAAAGTTTTTCTGCCCTAATACTTTTCCTTTTCACATACTTTATATCATCCGTGGTATTTATAACTTTAATTATTGGGTTACTGGAATTAACAATGCACCTAGCTGTGAAAACACCTCTTTCCATTTCCTGCGAGTCCACGAAAAGTGGTTCGGGTGAATCTCCTAAATCAAAAAGTCTGAATATTTCGCATCTTGGAGGAATGATATAACTGTCGCCTTCTGTTCCGTGTAGGATTGGTATCGCGACTTTTTCCAAAAGGAAATACTGTTTCTTTTGTTAATTTTCAGAAAATCTTTACCCAGTATGCCATCGGATGGAATATTAAAGTCTTCATTTACTACATGTAAAGTATGTTTAATAGAAAAGTTTAAAAAATTTAAATTTACTGTAATTTTACCTAAAGTGGAAACTGAATTGGAAGTGACACCGGTAATGTTAATATTGTCGTTCGTATTTAAGGAAATATATCTGTATAAACATGATATCTTTATTAAAGAAATGTCCGCTTGAGTGTCTACTAGGAAAGAACAAAATTTTTGTGACTCGTTAAGTTGTAATTCAATGAAATCAGAGTAATTTAAATTTAAACAAGAGATGCCTATTGGTGAGGGAAGTTCGCTTACTGGCTTAGTTCGTCCTCCCTCAGTGTTCGCTCCTGAGGGCACTGGCGTTTAAAGCGCGGACGTTTGCGTTTCTACCTCTACCGTTGGATGATCTAGAATTGTTACCTCTATTGTTACTGCTGTTTATATTTGAATTGGAATTTGGACGTATATTATTATTGTTGTTATTTTGGTATCTATTTCTGTTATCATAGCGATATCTCTGATTACACTGGACCACGAATTTCAACTTTTTTTCTTTACCAGAAACGCCGTTATGAAATTCGTATGTAAAATCACCCCCTGATTCCGCAAATTGGGTTCATTTTTGATTCTATGATACCATTTTTCAGATATTTGCATTTTACCGTTATTCGAAAAAATCAAAAAGATGGCTCCCTTTAATTACGTATATCTCACGAAAGGGTCAAGCAATTGCAAATAAGTTTACAGAATAGGAAAGACGATAAAATTTGCTATAAATGCATCATACATTGTTTTTTGCTCAACCATATAGTTTTCGAGATATTAGCTCATCATTTCAGATTTTTGTTTTTTATTATGAAAAAATATGAAAAAAATTACTTTTTGCGAGGGCAGCATTCCAAAACCACAACTTTTTTCCAAATATTTTTTATTTACGTAAAGCTCTGTTTAATTAGAAAAAATATAAGCTATCATCGAGGAAAATCGATGTAAAACTAGGTAAGTTGCAAGCGATCAAATAAAAATACCCAGGTTGCGCAACTTCAATGTATGTATACATACATATATTAAAGGTATAAAGTGCAAATGGGATATTATCCGGATAAACGAATAACACTATAACAATGTTAATACTTTTTCTTTAAATAAATCAAATAGTACTTTTAATACTCGAATAGTTTTATAGTAGGTAGAGTGGTTGCATCGAAAGGAAGAGTGGTTGGGTTCAAAAGCTGCTGTAGGCATGTAGTTATAAACATGTATTTCCGTCACTTATGGGTAAGTATGCAGATAGATTTTCAAAATTATAAGACACGGAAAATTTTTAAAGCCTACATCTAAAGCAGGTAGTATTTTCTTTTCCCGGCTTCGTATAAAAAGGAACCTTTCTGTCTAGGTCAGATTTGATTTTTTAAATTTTATTCTTGTTCCGAGTATAAATATGAGTTAATGCGCCTTGAAACTTCATAACATCTGCAAGGCTCGCCGGAGATAGTTCAGTTCATAAGTCAAATTTCAAAACCGTGATTTAGTAAAAAAAATAAAATGAGTAAAAGGACGCGAGAATTTGAGTGTAATAACGATCCAGATATGTTCTGTTTCATGTGTGGCCAATATACTATCATAAGGCGACGACGAGTGTTCTCAGATCATATCAAAACTTTATACTCCAAGTAATTTGGCATTGAGCCTAAAAATGCTGAAAAACCATGGACACCGAACACTTTGTGTACATCATGTCGAGTAGAATTGATTCAGTCGGAATCCGGACAACAAATAAAATTTGATACACCAATGATATGGAGAGAACCTACTTGCAATTCAATAGAGTGTTATATTTGTCAAACAAAAGTACTTGGCGTTGGAAGATCAAGAAGAGTAACCTATGCCAGCGTACCTACAGTGACATTACCAGTACTACATTCAACGGCAGTTGCGGATCCAGTTCCATCGTCAACAGTAACATCTGAGTGCGGGGAATCAAGTTGTACTGAATGTCGCATGGGAAAAGAGAGAAACGTTCTATCACAAGCACAACTTAATGATTGGATAAGAGATTTGGAACTATCCAAGGAAAAGGCCGAGATCCACACTTCTCGTATGTAACAATTTAAATTTTTATCATCCGATGTTAAGGTGATATATTGTAGAACTCGTCACGAACCATTTTCCAAATATGAAGAGCATGATTGGAAAATATGTTCTGATCTCAAAGTCGTTGCAATGCTATGCGGTCTACAAAGTGACTACATCAAGCACTGCTGCTTCCTCTGCAAGTGGGATAGCCGAGCTCGTAAGGACCACTGCGTCAGAAAGGATTGGCCGGAAAGAGTCGAGTTTACCGTTGGTGTGGATAACATCAAATACACCCCTCTTGTCAAGAAAGAGAAAATCATACTTCCACCCTTACACATCAAGCTCGGTCTCATTAAAAACTTTGTTAAGGCTTTGGACAAAGAAGGCGAAGCATTCGACTATTTGAAAACAATTTTTCCAGATATTTCTCAAGCCAAGATAAAGGAAGGTATTTTTGTCGGACCACAAATAAAAAAGTTGATCAACAATAATCAATTCAAAGGACTACTCTCATCAGTTGAGGCAGCAGCGTGGGAATCCTTTGAAAACGTCATTGCTTCTTTTCTCGGTAGACACAAAAGCCCTAACTACGAGCAGATAGTGAACGACTTAATCAATAATTATGCGAAAATGGGTAAATATTAAAGGCTTATTAAAATTAATTTCCCAAAATTCTATAACTTGTTTACCTAACTAATATTTTCTTTCCAGGCGTAAATATGTCGTTAAAAATTCACTTTCTGCACTCACATTTGAGCTTTTTTCCGGCAAATCTTGGCGACGAAAGTGACGAACATGGCGAAAGGTTTCATCAGCAAATGAAATTAATGGAAAATCGATATCAAGGATTCTGGGACGTCGCAATGATGGATGATTACTGCTGGTTTCTCATAAGAGAAACCGAACCTAAACTGAATAAGCGTCAAAGTCGAACACAATTATTTCGACTACATAGTAAAATAAAATTAAGATAAAGATTGTTAGAATATAGTACAAACATAAATAAATTAAAAAAAAAAGTTAAAAACATGGGTAATTTCATTCATAAATTGAACTTTTAACTAAATAGAAACAGAGCATAGCTAGATATTTCACTCTTCTTTATACCATACATACGTTTTGAGGTATACGTTGAAATTGCGCAACCTGGGTATTTTTATTTGATTGCTTATAACTTACGTAGTTTTGCATCGATTTTCGTCGATGATAGCTTATCTTTTTTCTAATTAAACAGAGCTTTACGCAAATAGAAAATATTTGGAAAAAAAGTTGGTGGTTTTTGAATGCTGCCCTCGCAAAAGGTAATTTTTTCCACATTTGTTCATAAAAAAAAAACAAAAATCTGAAATGATGAGCTAATATCTCGAAAACTATATGGCTGAGCAAAAAACAATGTATGATGCATTTATAGCAAATTTTATCGTCTTTCCGATTCTGTAAACTTATTTGCAAGTGCTTGACCTGTTCGTGAGATATACCTAATTAAAGGGAGCCATCTTTTTGGTTTTTTCGAATAACGGTAAATTGCAAATATCTCAAAAACGGTACCATAGAATCAAAAATGAACTCGATTTTCGAAATCAGGGGGTGGTTTTACATACGAATTTCATAACGGCGTCTCTGGTAAATTTTGGCCGTCGACCAGTGTTATTGTTACCGTCATAGTTACTATTATATGAAAATGAACTATTATTTCTATAACCAGTATAGCCGCGGTTTGGGTAAAAACCTCGATAACTACCACGTGAATTTCTAAATGTGTTGTTACCACGTGATCGAAAAGCTAAAACCTGACGTTCAGTTACTTCGTTGTTTTGTTCTACAATTAATTTTGCTACTACGTCTTTCGGATCTGTAAATGCCGTTGAGGCTAAAATGGTTTTTAATAGTTTGTTCGACTGCCATTTCATGAGTTTTCGTTTGAGTGATCCCTTCAATAATAAGAGGCCGCTCAAGTGAGTCAGCTAAATCTTCAACTTTTTTGGCAAAATCTGTATAATTGTTACCGTTAACGGTAACGCTGCAATGTTAGTTTGTGTTGTTGTGAAGTTAGTTTTGCACTATTTGAATCGTTAAGATTTGGAACTAAATTAGAAGTTGAATTTTTAATGGAACAATTTTCGAAGCCTGGAAAATCTGTTGATAAAGAAAATCTATTTTCGTGGTTGGTGACTTTTTCGGTCGAAGATGAAGCTAAACTTTCGTAGCTTGAGCCTGATTTATCGGAATCGGATTCTGAATCTGAAGTTTTTTGCACTTGCTTACCACTTCCAAGGTTGTACATATGAAATTATCAGAATAGGACAGATAATTCAGTTCAAACTATGAAATTAATGAAGTACTTATTTGAATGTCTGAAAAATTTTTTTTTGCACTTGAAATGTTGAGAAAAAAAAAGGAAATTTTGTATAAGAGAACTGATTTGCACGTGAATAGTCACTAAGGAGTATTTAACTATTTATTGGAAGAATTAATTAAAACTGCAGTAAACTTGTATGAAAAAATCTATCAAAAGTGATTGATTTTAAAATGGCTCAAAAGTATGTGTATTAATTGGTAAAATTCTCAAATGTATTCACGGACGCACCGCTTTATTCAAAAAAATCTCAATTTGGGTTTTCACGGAACCACCGCATGTATTAAAAATCGAATTGGTTTTGCACGGAACCACCGCATGTAATAAAAAAATTTTAATTGGGTTTTAACGGAACCACCGCATATTTAAAAAAATTATTTGGTTTTTTCGAAAACCACCGTAATATCAAAAATCCAAAATTTACACGTTACAACAGTCTTATATGGTGAAAATTAATATTATGTTGGAAAATGGGCGTATCTAAAAAAATTTCCCTTTTACATGTAGTAAATAAAAGTCTAAAAAAAATGGAAAATTTTAAATTTTAAATAGGTTTGTGAAATGAATTGGAAATTCGAAGAATGGAAGCTTGTAAATATGTGAATTTGTAAAATAGATTGATGCATTTTTAATTTAGAATTTTGAAAACATGAAAAATTTGAAGAAATTGGTGAAAACGTTGGAATTTGTAAAATGCTTCGAAAATTTAAAAATTGTTGGAAACTGAAATAGTTAAACTTAGAACGCACCATATCGCATCACTTTATCGTTTTAGCAAAGAGGATAGATAATAAGAGACACCAGATGACAATGTCGGGCAGAATTGCAATTTCCCAATGTACCTATTTCATGGGCTCGGCCATTCCGTCTCTTCCTATTTTTCGTAATTTCTTGTCTCATATTTTTTGTTTCGCCTGACGAAAATTAAGTAGAGAATAAGTCAAAATGAGTGACATTTAGACATTGAGTTATTTTCTGCATTTGAGCTTTTTGAAGTTTTGTTAACTTTGTCCAAATGCTTACAAAATGCGATTTCATGCAAAATAGCATGTTAATATTTTTATACAAATTACTAGAATATTTATGCACAATTTATGTTCAATATTTATGCAATATTGAAAATTTTAACTTAAATAAATAAATTATACCATATTACAATTTACTTAATCAAGGGGAAGTGTTGCATTTTGCCGACGGCAAATCTTAACAATGGCAACCAAAATTTACATGGTTTCAAAATGTAATTTCATGCAACATAGCAGGCACGATATTTATGCAACAAATATATAATAAATTATATAATTTGTATACAACAATATACACTTGTACATATATCAACTTTCAAATACCTACATATGTTTATAATTTATTTCAAATATTTTAATATACTTTTCTTTGATATTTAGTTTTGATAGATATAAAAATATTTTCAATTGAAAATAGTTCTGATCTCTCAAATTATAATACTTAAAATAAAAGAACATTTAAAAAATTTCAATCAATTTCATTAATCAGGCGGAGATCTACAAGATTTGCGTTTTGCCGACGGCAAACCATATTATTGGTCACTAAAATTGACATACATTGCATAAAGTACATATGTATGTATGTACTTATAATAAATAAAAATGTAATTATTTTATTCGCAACAATACGAATTAAGCGTTTTCATTGGGATTTGGGGGTGGTTGCATGGCTGCATTTAAATATATGTACATATGGACATGTGTCAGCTGCCATTGAACATATACATATATCTATTTATAATATTTATAAATACAAATTTACGTATACGAATGGCGAATACAATCGAATACGAAGGGCTGGCAAAGTTGTCGGCTGTCAAAAGTGCTGCCCTTTTACAGCTTTCAGAAAACGGGAGACAAAAAAGGGAATTAAATAATTGCTAGAATTAACTAAATTCCAGCTGTTTTTAGCAATAAGGCTATTTAATTCATCCATACTATTCTGGAAAGACTGTTCGCAACCTTCTTTTGTATATTACATTATAAAATTAGCGCAAATATGCTCTTTAAAGAAAGAAAAATAGCAACAAATGCAAATTTTGACATCGACGTGTCAGTGCGAATTTGTGCCATAAGAGGGCAAACTAGAAATCTTCAACCGCAACAGCAACATTGCCGCATAAAATCATGGCAAGAATATAATAAGCGTATCCATATAAAAGATGAAAAATATGAAGCGGTGAACCCGCGAAATTATGCACTTTACATAAATATTAAAAAAAAAAATTTATTTTAATTTATTCGCATAATAGGGGGTAATTTATGTATTATTTTTTATACATCTTTGCTGTGCGATAGCTATGCTTCTTTGGGTGATACACCTTTTCCGAAATACTTACTTCCACACAGCCGTATGACCGTTTAATCATTATTGCTTTGCAAAAATCTTTAATTTTTAAAGATAACTTTGTTTTATATTAAAATACTTTACCTTTTTCCTTCGTTTTACATTTGAAAAGCTTTGTGTAGTAACACCGCACCTAAACCATACATTGCATTCACTTGGTAAAGTGAACATCTCAGCTAAACCTTGCTTGCATATTTCTAAATAAATATCTGAAATAAAGTAACGTAGCTTCATATGCGCGGTTTAGTGAAAGCCCCTAATATGAAGTCAAGTTGGAAATTATAAAAATCACAAAATTGGACTTTTGATGACTTTGTAAGAATGCTGTGTTGCAAAATTTCATCATGAAGTTTTTGGAAGTAAAGAAGAAGCATTTTTATGAATCAACATTCAAGAGGAAGCATCTTTATGAATGAAATGTTTGGACTTTTGCAAGAAGCTATGTTGCAACATTTCTTTCTTCCTCACGAATTTATTTCATTTGCAAATAAGTAAAAATGATACAGATTTTAGTGGTTGGTTGAAGGAATGTATGTATGTATGTTGCATGTTAGAAGAGGGGTTAGTGCGGTAGAGGTATATTAAACGACATTTGTACAAATGTCTTCTATATGTATTTTCTCATTCTATTATTCATTTCCTTAATTTCAGGGATGCACCTTAACGTTAAGCTAATCGTTTATCAAAAAATTTCCACCGTTTCCGTTGAAACACTTCGAAATATTATCGATAAAGAAATTATCAAGATAAATTGTATCTCGTTTTTAACCGAAACGAAAAGCTTTCGTTAACGTTAAAAACGTTAACGAAAACGTGATACTTTATGTTTGAATTGTGCTGGCAATGCTATAGCCATGGTGAAGCCGTAAGGTGGCAACAACGAGCGCACATACACACACAAACTCTATGTAATTTGTTTGTGTAATTCGTTGGTCGTAATGTCAAAAATACTCTGAGAAATGTTCGTACTGTCAAAATTCATGAGAAAAGTTGCAATCAGCTTGGATAATGCCTTCACCTTTAATGACTCCGCCATCAATCAGCTTTGCCAGCATAGTTTGAAATTAATAATCAACATAAACGATTTGATTTCGTTTTGATATGGCAGAAAACGAAACGAAATCATTTCGTTAATTTGACGATCTTAACGTTAATAAACGAAACGAAATGACTTCGTTTCGTTTATTAACGTTGATTATCGTAACGAAATGATATCGTTTCGTTGGTTAAGCATGCCTGCTTAATTTCATTTATTATCAATAACAAAACTAAACTTACATACAATTTTAAAAGAAAATTATCCATATTCATATAAATAAAAATTATTTATAGTCTTTTAAAATTATAACTGAAACTTTCTTAAGCAATTGAATATGAAGAAGGAAAATAACATATTTCATAATAAAAAATTTTAAAATTTGCCTTGAAAAAAGAAAATAGAAAATTTCTTCAGTGTTTTCTTGTTATCTGGATACCTCGCTTAAACGTTAAATATTTATATTTCACCTGTATTGGAAAGCATTATTTAGCTATTTTTGTAATTTTGGATTAAGTATATGAGCCGTTTTCTTCATGATTAGCCGTGAGAAAACGGACTTTAATGTTTTCCAATACTAGGCTCTGATGCTACCCAAAGTTAAAAGTTAGTAGCTACCAACCGCTACTTGGTTGCACCCGAGATGAGGTCCGACCAAAGGTCAGCAACCTACTCGCACAGTCCCTGAATGCCAAGGACCACATTAACCCGCCAACTGGGCTCTGGATGCGGCATGCTAAAAGGGTGGGAGGGAGATTACGGCGAGCGAAGCATATGGTGAAAAAATACCTCAAACTACAAATGATATACTTAACCAGCCAGAGTATGTTCCGACTTTTAACTCCCCTGCGCAGTGCACCACCCCTATTTGATCTCCTGCTGGGATCTCGGACAAACTATGAGAACATCGCGTATCACTGAGAAAAATGTTATCGCTTTCGCCATTACAATTTATCCGGCACGCAACTGCGTGCCGTGCTGAAGTGCCAGCATAAATTCATATATGTATCAGGCGGGAATGTGGGTGATCATCCGGTAGCTCCGAACCGCCATCCGCGGTACTCTCGGTTTGCCCCGTCCAATGATACACAACCGCAAACCCAAAAATGCCATCATTTACATGACAATTTATGTACAGCAAAGAGGGAAAGGCGATGACACTCCTATCTGTTACTTTTTCCGGTAACTTTACTAATAATTTTCTAGCGATGAGGTGGGGGACAACGCAAGCGGTAAAGCACACAAACACACTCAGGTCAGTTATGCTTATTACTATCACTAATAAAACTAAATCAACTGCCAATATGATTCGCTCTCCGCGGGGGGTTTGGTGGAGGATTTGGTGGGCGTGGGGGTATAGGAAACAAAAGAAAAGAAAATTTAAATGTAAAAATTTTAAAAAATATCGCCAATTTTGCGATGATTAAAAATTTTAATGGCTATGCATTATAGCAATTTTACCATTTTTCGAAAATTTTAATGTCGAAAAAGCGGTGTAGTCATCGCTTGATTTCGAGCATTTTTAAATTTTAAATTTTTTTTTTAACTGTGGCAATTTGAAAAAACAACCTAATTCGAGTTAGGATACAAATGATATTCTGGCTTTATAACACAAATCTGTTACAGATCTCCCTGTGTTACTTACTCACAGCCCTAGCGCCAAATGGCTGTTACAAAATATAGCAAGTTACAATGTTGAATTGTGGCTACATTTTCAGATAAAGGTCTATGTCGAATTAGGTTTTTTTTTTTTTTTTCAAATTGCCACATATATATATACATAATCAAGTTATAGTGTTAATAGGCGGACGGACGGACGGACGGACGGACTAATAGTCCGGAATGACGAACGGACTGACGGACGGATGGACAAAAGGACTAACGGACAAAATGACGGAAGAGAGAACGGACGGACGAACGGATGTACTACCAAAGAGTTTTTATTTGTTAAGAGTTGTCATTCGATAATTTGACAAAAACAAAACAACCAATTAAAATGGAATGTTTTTTCAAAGAAGTTTTGGCAAGTTTTGTTTGACTGCCTCCGATATATTTATGCGTTGTAATGACTTATCGTAATTGCGATTTTTGTAAACAGAATTAGTCAATTATTTTAATGCAATCATTAAAATAAACCCAAGTACATATATGTAATACTCCTATATAGCTACAAAAGGCTAGGTACATTCGCAAACATAAGTGTGGCGATATATTGATGTTTGTTTTTGTATTCAATAATCGAATGTACCTAAATTTATATTTTTTCTTGTCACACTTATCACAAACATTATATAGGCTGTCTTGTTTTGATTTCGAATTCAAAACACATTGTGAGCATTTTGTAATAGGAATATAGGAGTATTACATATATGCCCAAACACGACACGAAAATGTATAGAATTTTTTTGTTTTTCACTATTTTTTCACAGTTTCATTTAGTTTAAATTGATTTAAAATTTATTTTAAAAATTTTTTCACAGTTTTATTTTGTTCTAATTTATTTAAAAATTTTTTTTGTAAATTTTTTTTTTGATTTTCACTATTTTCACAATTTTTCACAGGTTTTTATTTGCGCATAAATATAAGATTAGCTTCTACTTCGAAGTTTTCTGTATATTAAATGTTCATTGGAATTTTACCAATTTTGGCGCAATTTTCTTCCGATAATTTCCATAAAATAAGAGGTTAATAACTTTATTGCTGGAATCCAAATACATATACATTTATATAATATTGTATAGATTTTAAAAACACATATACAATATATATATAATACATATATAAATTTTGGAAAAACTTAATACACTTGCATAATTCCTTTTAGTTTCTTTTATCACACACAAATTCTTTTTGAAATTATATACCACCATTTCAAACTTCACTTAACACTTTACAAAATTTTTCACAATTTTCTTAACTTTCTGCACAATTTTCCGAAACAAT
The DNA here is from genome assembly GCF_040869045.1 of Eurosta solidaginis. Lineage (NCBI taxonomy): Eukaryota > Metazoa > Arthropoda > Insecta > Diptera > Tephritidae > Eurosta > Eurosta solidaginis. The sequence goes on along the minus strand of NW_027137089.1, from coordinate 45,544 downwards.
TTTTTCTAAAATTTTTGTTTATATTTCCACTTTTTTGCACAATTTTCCGAACTAATTTTTCTAAAATTTTTGTTTATATTTCCACTTATTTCCACTATTTTGAGCATAAACAACACACACTTTTCACAACACAACACAATCTTCTTATCACTCATTTAAGCTCAAATGAACAACTTCTTTTTTTGAAGATATCTTATTTTTATGGCAATACTTCACTTCACTTAACTTTTTTATCCTTTTTTACACAATTTCATAAACTTTTTACACAATTTTAATCACTTTTTTTACTAATTTGCACAGAATATTTACGTGTTTTTATTTCTTCACTTTTTATCCTGTGCTTTTTTTACATTTTCATTTACACTGACATTTCACATTCTCACTCAATTAATGCTTCCAGCACAAACACAATACTTTTTGCACAATTTCTTAGTTTTAAGCCAATATTTCACTTTACTTCACTTTTTTATCCTTTTTTACACAATTTAATTAACTTTTTACACAATTTCAATCACCTTTTTACTAATTGGAACAGAATATTTACCTGTTTTTATTTCTTCACTTCTTATCGTGTGCTTTTTTTTTACACTTTCATTTACACTGACATTTCATATTCTCACTCAATTTATGTTTTAGCTCAAACACAAAAATTTTTGCACAATTTCTTGATTTTAAGCCAATATTTCACTTCACTTCACTTTTTTATATATTTTTACACAATTATATTAAATTTTTACACTATTTATTTGCCTTTTTATTCACTTTTTACACTATTTTAACACAAAAACACAATGTTAACTTTACACTCACTGAGTTAATTCTTCACTGCATTTTACCAAATCATCGCGGACAGGCACAAAGAGGAATGGCCGAGCCCATGAATTGGTACATTGGCAAATTTCATACAAAACGCAGTCGGTTTTCTGAAATGGCGATATGACGCCTCTTATTATCTATCCTCTTTGGAGTCGTTATTGGTGACGAAGTCGCTGGTGGTTTCGCTGCTGCTGATGTTGCTGCTGAGGGCGTGGAGTGGGTATTTGTGTACCGTTATGCGCGTTATATTTTTATGGTGCGACAAAATGCACCGTTTGTCATGTAATGGTACAGCACCGCTCAATTTTTACCATATTTCTATAATAGATGATTCGATTGGAATTTTCCATAATTAAGGAAGAATTCCGTTTAAAAAAACTTTAATTCCGTTTTAGTTAAAAATGTCTTCTTTCACCTTTTTCTCCACACTTGGTATACCCACTGCCACTGCACCACTTTTTTGACCAGGCTCCAGCCTCACGGTCGCCATATAAAGGTTCATTGTATGAACCTCCGAAAAATGGACGTGCGCTTGGCACGCGCAACGCACTCCACACACAAGACACCAAAACGCAGTGTTTTTAGTTTTAATTATTTTATTTATTAAGTAGTTGTATAATAATGTCTTTTAATTATTCTACTCTTATTATTATTTATTAACTTTCGTTTGCACACTCGATAATTTTAGTTTTGTTTCTTGCGCCAATGTTCGTCTTGCGTTTTTAGTTGTGCAAATTTTAATGATTATTCAGAGCCGAATTGCTGTGTTCAAGTTGTTCCAAGTTCAAGTGTTAGTAAAAAATTAATCAGGGCATAAGTTAGATAGTAGGTATAAAGGATCCTTTAGAGTAGTAAATATCGATGAAAACAATAATTTTACATTAATTACCTATAAGGTAGAAAAGATCGATAAAAACAATGTAGAAAATAGAAACATAGAAAACATAAATCCAACTAATAAAAATAAAAAAATTGTAATACATAAAAATAGACTTAAACTCATAAAATAAGAGCAATTTAACTTTATAAACACAAAGAAAATTTCTATTCTATGCAAAAGAAAAATACAATAATAAAACAAATCAAAAGAGAAAATGTAAACTATTCTTTGGAAATCAAGCTAAATGTCACAAAAAAAAAAAAAAAAAAAACAACCCAACAAGCAAAGTAAGCACAAACGGATTCAAAACCATTAACCTTACTTTAGTAACCATAGATAATTCGTGCACAAAATTATATATGTCTACTCTTTCAAAGGCGGATGGTGTAGCATTCACTCATTAAGTTATTCATTCATTTGTACAAACATATATTTCAACCCGTTTTGGAATGTCTTAAAATATATTGACTCTTACATACATATTCATACAATTGTACATACGTATATTTTGGCTCGCTTTGGTACGGCATGAGATTCTATTGACACATTCACTCATTTGTACAAACATATATTTTGTACACCGTGCATCATATAGTAACCTGATCCTTGGTATGACACTGTTTAGAGCTTGCTCGTGACAAGCCTTTACCTGTAGACAAATTATTAACATGATTCATTTATGCTTGCGTTGCACATTCCACAGCCAATTTTAATTATGCTTAAAATGAAGTTCTCAGGGAAGATGAAGAAATCATTTCGATCGGAGCTATATAAAATATATATCCCATACAATCGATCGTTCATATAGAAAGATTTTTGGCAATTTCTCCCTTAATTTTTAATATAAAAACGTTAAACTTGGTGATATTTATTCTAATATAACATAGAAGATTTCATGAAAAAATTATTTCGATCGGAGCTATATATAATATATTTCCCATACAACCGATCGTTCAGATAGAAAGGTTTTTAGTCATTTCTCCCTTAGTTTCCAATATAAAAACGTGAAACTTGATGACATATATTCCAATATATTATAGAAGATTTCCTGTAGAAATCATTTCGATCGGAGCTATATATAATATATATCCCATCAGGGCCGTAGAGAGAAAATCCGGGCCCGGGACTATACAATTAACGGGCCCCCTATAAAAAATCCACTAATACATTTGATTAACTTGAATTTATGACGTCTCATTCATGAGTCATTATTGATGGATTACATCAGAAAAAATTTTGCCACATCAACTAAATGATTTTGGACAAGAGCTGACAATAAAATTAACATAGAATATTTACTATTTATACTATTTTATTGTAACGTAGAAATAAAATTCTCTTTTCTAGTTATTTTGTAACATTTTAATACATTTCTTATAAATTTAATGATGATTATAAATTTTAATTATTCAAGATTTTTAAGAATTAATGAGCTTAACACCGATAAATGATAATTGTTATTCAATTATTATTTTTGGTTTTTATTGGGAAAAACTGAAAAGAAGGAAACATTTAGCATTAGCCAAGAAAGCAAATACAACACAATAGCCCAATGCTTAGGCGAGTGTGATTTCAGCAGTTTGACCGCGGTTCGATCCCCGGTGAAACCTGTTGAAAGAAAAAAAACATTACGAAATTGCCTGACGATGATGACGTGGCGGTTTTCGAAATGGTACCATCGCAATATGCCAGTAAATGTTTCCCTCTTTTCAGTTTTTCCCAATAAAAACCAAAAATAATAATTGAATAACAATTATCATTTATCGGTGTTAAGCTCATTAATTCTTAAAAATCTTAAGTAAAAATTGCATACACCACTAATCATAAAAACATTTAATTATTCAATATAGAAAGTTCTGATATCAAAGAGCGGCTTTACTTGCTTTTTTCGCTGCAAAATTTTTATAGTAATATCAAAATTTAACTGTCTTGCCAAAACGGATTCAACACAAAGCTTTTGATTCTTGAAATGACGCTGAAGGAACGTTCTGCACCAGCTAGAGTGACAGGTATAGTGCAAAAGATACGTAAAGCAACACAAATGTTGGGGAAAATCGTATACAGATTTTGGACATAGATTGCATTTAGCAGTTCCAATGGTGACAGACCTTTATCAAAACTTGCTTCGTAAATGTGTTTCAAGTGAATTATTTCGCATTCTAAGATTTGAGAAATGTCCGACTTGTATTTTTCGACAAATTTTGCTGCGCTCGCCCGAACCGTAGTTTCATCCAAGTCTTCAAATTGCCACAAAAAGGAAAACCTCTAGCTCGAATTTCTCATAGCTGCAAATCGTTCAGTAATGCCAGTGGTTACCGAATCAACGTTCACCAGGAATGTGTTGTTTTTAAAATCAGACTCTGAATCATCCGTAATCATCTCATTTAAATTATCTTCAGAACGTCTTTTGGGTTTTCTCTTTTGAATGCATTCGTTTAAAATTGTTTCCCATCGGTTCCTGATCAACTTCAAATCAGCTAATAAGGCATCTAGATGTCGGACCTCAACATCTATGGTGGCGTCTCTAGCCTGGAGGACCACGTTTCTTTCATTAATGGTAGTCAGTACTTTGAACCAAATTGAGGACAGCAAGATACATTCGAACTTGTTGATGTACTTGAGAATGTCGGTAACATCTCCGTACTCGAATGCGTGCGCAGTCAAATTTGGCTTTTGGCTGAAAGAATATGAAGAGAGCTCGGTAAATTTTTTTTGAGGATGTCCCATCATTGTGGAGTGCTGCTGAAAATAGTAAAACATTTTTGTTCAACTCCGAAGAATGTAATTGCAGCCGTACAACATTCTGCAGCATCAACACCACATAAATTGAGACTGTGGGTTGGACAAGGCGAGTAATCAGCATTCGAGTTTTTGTCGAGAATGTGACGTACTGCTCCGTTTTAAGCTCCTTTCATATTCGCACCGTCATCGTACCCTTGTGCACGACAATCTTCAATCAAGTATGGCTAATTAGATCAGCTCTTTTTTGACCAGTTTTTTTGGTCACAATTCACGAAAGCCAAAAACCGTTCTTGATTTGTAAAATTTGTTGCTTTCGAATTGAAATGGAGTTAGCGCAAAATGAACGTAGTCAAGCATAGCATCAACGATAATAGCAAAATATTTGGCTTTCTTGGCCTTGATCTAATATAGTTTCCCTCACGTGTTTTGCACAAATTTCTATAAACTCGTTCTGAATGTCTGGGGAAAGATAGTGAACTTGTAAACGTTTGTGCTGCTGTTGTGAAATCCTAACTTTCTCCAAATGATCTCTAAGTATTGGATCATATTCAAGAAATCTGGAGCATCTGCTGACCTCTCTAAATATCTAATAGCTCGTTCTAAATTTCACCGTCTTAATCAGCTTTGTTATAAAAATTACTTGAGTTGTTGTAAAGCCCATTTTTTTAGAAATCCAAAAAAGTTTTACAGTTTCGTAAATTCAAAGCGGAAAACTTCTGGGTATCCTTCCTCATTAACCTTTGGAGGTAAAAAAGCTTGCACTGATGATGACGTTGCTGAACTATTTTCTGAGTTCTTTAAGTCCACGTATTCATCCAGTGGTTTTCATTCTGGTCAATATCCCTATCGCTTAGATAGCTCGAATTACATTAGGAATCCTGCTATTGATGGTAATATTGTTCTTCAGAGTCTTCAATCTTTGAAGCCCACCTTTTCTCCGGGACCGGACGGTGTTCCTAACTGCGTGCTTAGGTACTGCGCCGAAAACATGTATGAGCCTATTTTAAAATTATTTGAGCTATCTCTGGGATCTGCGTCATTCCCGGCACTTTGGAAACAGTCTTTTATTATACCCCTGCATAAAAAAGGTAGTAGGTCAAAAGTTGAAAACTACAGGGGTATTGCTAAACTTTCAGTCATTCCTAAAGTCTTTGAACAGATTGTCACCAATCAACTGCAATATCAGTGTTCTAGTCTTTTATCTCCATGCCAACACGGTTTTATTCGTCAAAGGTCAACCACTACAAATTTGCTTGTATTCACCTCTATAGTTATGGAAGGATTTTTAGCGAACAAGCAAACGGATGTCATCTACACGGACTTCAGCAAAGCATTTGATACCGTCAACCACGAGTTGCTTATTCATAAGCTTGATTTACTGGGCTTTACGTTTCACCTATTAATGTGGCTGAAAAGCTATCTTTCTAACCGGACCCAAAAAGTCCTATTCAAGTGCAATCTGTCGGAATCGTTCGGAGTTTCCTCCGGCGTACCCCAGGGAAGTCATCTAGGCCCTTTGCTCTTTGCCCTTTTCATTAATGACTTGCCACAGACAATATTATATTCCCATACTATAATGTATGCGGATGATGTAAAACTTTGCTACACTTACTGTCCCACCGATTTGAGTTCCTTGGATCTTCTTCAGGCCGACTTGGACTCGTTCCAATGTTGGTGCACAACAAATTTATTAGCTTTAAATTGCTCTAAATGTAAGCATATGACATTTCACCGAGTGAAGCCAGCATTGAAATCTTATGTAATAGATGGTACGCCTTTGGAGCGTATATCTATTGCAAATGATCTAGGTGTCCTTTTTGATCCGAAATTGAATTTTAACATGCATATTTCATCTATAGCCAACAAAGCGTTGGGTTTACTTGGATTTGTTAAAAGATGGGCTAAAGAGTTCGATGATCCGTACCTCACTAAGGTTCTTTACACATCGCTGGTTCGTCCATTACTCGAGTATTGCTCATGCGTTTGGTCCCCTGTTTCTCAAAAGCATATAAAGCGTCTTGAGTTAGTTCAAAAGCAATTTTTGATATTTGCATTGCGCGGCCTTAATTGGGACTCAAGTCTCCACCTTCCTCCATACAGAAGTAGACTTCTTCTTATTAACTTACCCACTCTGGAAAATCGGAGAATATTACTGGGGGTATTGTTCATCCATAAGCTCATTATTGGAGAAATTGATTCCGCGGACCTCCTCAGCCGCTTGTTTTTTGCGGTTCCCCCTAGAGTATCCAGACACTACGTTCCTTTCTATTTACCCCTTTGTCGACGAAACTTTGCTAAAAATAATCCTCTTCTTATCTGGTGCGCGCACTACAATGACTTGTATAGCTGCATCAGTCTTGAATGTACTTTTGCCACTATACGTAATGCAATACTTGCCTATCTAATTTAAAAGATACAAGCTAATTTAATTTGCCGGCATTTTATTCTTCGATAAAAAAACAGGAACTATCTCGCTTAAGGATGGAGGAACATTTATCAACATGTCTCATTATGAAGGAACAAGACAGTACTGTGTTGATTGGAATCTGGTGCATTCCAACAACGTAAAAAACATGCTTTTTCAAGAGTCACTGACCGGAATCGTATGCATTCCGGCAGTATAATCTTATGGGTCAGGCATCGAGCTGATTGGAATCCGGTGCATTCCAACAACACAGGTCATGTTACTTTTTTATGCCTTGTGATGGCGTATCCTCATTACACTACTCTTAGCACTGCCGGATTCCCATGACATGCTGATTGGAATCTTGTTGCATTCCAACAGGGAGATTGGAATCCACTGCATTCCGAAATCATGCTGAGCGGAATCTGATGCATTCCGCCAGTATAAGATTTCGGCATAAGATCTTATTTCTGCTCATATTTCTTATTATTATTATATTCTGAAATTAAATAGTAATGTTCATTAATATTTCTTTGTTTGTAATATAACATTGTTGAAAGCTCGATTTATCTTAAATTTTATCTTTTGAGTTGTATATTTATATATCCTTTATATTATGCAGTCGACCATAGTTTGTCGTCGACTTTAAATAATAAATAAATAAATAAATAAATATTGGCTTATGAGATCTTAGATGCCCAAAAAATGTCCATCGTTTCGTTCAACAAGATATGTACTTTCACCTTTGAAAGCTAGGCCCCTTTCACTCAAAAATAAAATAGTGTTCAAAATTCTATATAAAATTTCTTTCCACTTTTGAGTTTCAGTGATTAGCCGTTCATTGATAAGTGTATCAATTGTAGCCTCCTTTTGAATCAGATTTTGTAAAGATCGCCATTGAATATAACATTTAATGGGATCTTGAGAATTTTCGTGTGATGGCAGTTTATCGTATAGCTTCTTCCATACCTGGAATTTCGAATATCCGCACAACAAATTTTATGTCGATTTAAAGTATTGGTGCTTAACAGACGACATGGTAATAAAAAGCTTTGCTACTGGCACTCCACACTAACCAGTCACGCTCCACTTTCTCTCCACTTGGCAAGATTCTGTTTAACAACGAGGTAGGAAATGCCTTGTCATGGCAATCACGTGGAAAAATAACCGGACACTTTTGATTACCTCGACGAATTATTTCGTTGACTTCTTCAGAACGCAAAAACTAATTATTCACGGTACCGATATCGAAGTCGTTTACATAATCTGGACTTTGACACAGAGTTGGTGGTATTGTTGGAAGACTTTTTGAAGATGAACTTTCATCAGTGTCACCACGAAAACTTTACGATTTCTTTACGGATTCATGTAAACATACATTTTTGTTTGATGTTTTTATTGTCTCCCCAGGCCCAGGCAAAATATCATTATCAATATTCGTTGCTTTTGAAATGCGGCTTAAAATTTGGAACAACTTAAGACTCTCCTGAATTAAAAAAATATCTTCGTACCTCTAAATCGCGGGCCCCCAGAGAAACCCTGGTCCCAGGGGGAATCCCCCTATTCCCCCTCCCCTCTCGTTGGGCCTGCCCAAAGAGCAGTAATCTCGGTCCAATTCTGTTCTTGCTATTTATTAATGATATCTGTACCACAATAAAATATTCCAAAATTTGGTATAGAGATATGGCATTTTTACATTTTTCGTAATTTTCGATATCGAAAAAGCGGGCGTGGTCACAGTCCGATGTTGGCCTTTTTTTATACCAAGATAAAGTGAGTTCAGATAAGTACGTGAACTAAGTTTAGTAAAGATATAATGATTTTGGCCCAAGTTATCATGTTAACGGCCAAGCAGAAGGGCAGGGGGTCGACTGTGTATAAAAACTGGGCGTGGCTTCAACCGATTTCGCCCATTTTCACAGAAAACAATTATCGTCACAGAATCTATGCCCCTACCAAATTTCACAAGGATTGGTATATTTTTGTTCGACTTATGGCGTTAAAAGTATTATAGACAAATTAAATGAAAAAGGGCGGAGCCACGCCCATTTTGATATATTCTTTAATTTTTGTATTTTTTTGCACAAATCATTACTGGAGTATTTATATACATACTGTAAAGATATTCAATTTTTTGTTAAAATTTTACTTTTAAAATTATTATTATTTTTTTTTTGAAAGTGGGCGTGTTCGTTATCCGATTTTGCTAATTTTTATTTAGCACATATATAGTAATAGGAGTAACATTCGTGCCAACTTTCATCATGATATCTTCAACGACCGCCAAATAACAGCTTGCAAAACTTTTTAATTACCTTCTTTTAAAAGTGGGCGGCACCACGCCCATTGTCCAAAATTATACTAAATTTCTATTCTGCGTCATAAGGTCAACCTACCTACCAAGTTTCATAATAAATTGTCGGAGTTTTTCGGTTTTTCGCAATTTTCGATATCGAAAAAGTGGGCGTGGTTATAGTCCGAGTTCGTTCATATTAAATAGCGATCTGAGATGAGTGCCCAGGAACGTACATACCAATCACGATACCTCAAAATTTACTCAAGCTATCGTGTTTACGGACGGGCATGGCTAAATGAATTTCTTGGAAACCAATCCAATCACCATGTTTCATCCCTTTTTCGTATTTGGTATAGAGTTATATCATTTTTTAAATTTTTCCAAAACTTCGATATCGAAAAAGTGGGCGTGGTCATAGTCGGATTTCGCCCATTTTCAATACCAAGATAAATTGACTTCATATAAGTACGCGAACTAAGTTTATTAAAGATATATCGGTTTTTGCTCAAGTTATCGTGTTAAGGGCCGACGGAAGCACAGAAGGTCGACTGTGTATAAAAATTGGGCGTGGCTTCAAACCGATTTCGCCCATTATCTCAGAAATTGGTTATCGTCATAGAAGCTATGCCCGTACCAAATTTCACAAGGTTTGGTAAATTTTTGTTCGACTTATGGAATGAAAAGTATTCTTGAAAAATTAAATGAAAAAGGGCGAAGCCACGCCCATTTTGGAATTTTCTTTTATATTTGTATTTTGTTGAACCATATCATTACTGGAGTTGAATGTTGGCATAATTTACTTATATACTGTAAAGATATTAAATTTTTTGTTAAAATAGGACTTAAAAATTTTTTTTAAAAGGTGGGCGTGTTCGTAATCTGCTTTTGCTAATTTTTATTTAGCACATATATATTAATAGTAGTAACGTTCCTGCGAAATTTCATCATGATATCTTCAACAAATGCCAAATTACAGCTTGCAAAACTTTGAAATTATCTTCTTTTAGAAGTGGGCGGTGCCACGCCCATTGTCCAAAATTTTACTAATTCTCTATTCTGCGTCATAAGGTCAACCCACCGACCAAGTTTCATCGCTTTAGCCGTGTTTGGTAATGATATAATGCACTTTTTCGGTTTTTCGAATTTTTCTATATCGAAAAAGTGGGCGTGGTTATGGTCCGATTTCGATCATTTTAAATAGCGAACTGAGATGAGTGCCCAGGAACCTACATACCAAATTTCATCAAGATACTTCAAAATTTACTCAAGTTATCGTGTTTACGGACGGACGGACGGACGAACGGACATGGCTAAATTAATTTCTTTTTTCGCTCAGATCGTTTTGATATATAGAAGTCGATATCTATCTCGACTAGTTTATGCCGTTACAGATTACCGTTATGCGAACAAAATTAATATACTCTGTGAGCTCTGCTTAACTGAGTATAAAAAATTATGCAAAGAAGTTAGTAATATCTTGAACGTCGCTAGAGAAATCATCACGGTATTTCATACCAGAAGGAAACCCTTTAACCCTACGTTTAGAATTCATGAAATCATAGAAAGCTATCGGGTTGCAAATTATTTTCTTTTTCATCGCACAGAGGTAGGTATTCTAACACTTTTTATTTAATTCAAAATATTTATGACGCAATATAGAGTACTTTAAGTAGTCGGAGTGTGAACACGCCTTATTACACAGTTTGAAGGAACGCGATGTTTTGTTTTTATAAGCTTTTATTTACTTTCACTTTTGTTGTCTGTAATGGAATCTTGCAAGTTAAATTTGATACACTTCCCGGTGTCCGATTGAGCTGAAATTTTGCACACATGTATAACTCCGATGACAATGCAATATTACTTTGTTAGAATTCGATAAATTAATCGATAACACAGTTATCGGTAAAGATTTGTATTTACTTTGGCATAACAGCCTAAGTCCCATACAAACACGCCGGTACCTATCCGTGGATTGTGATATTTGGACGTGGTGAATCACGTGTCACGCGTGGTGAATCTCATCGCTTGCGAAAAGCGGAGACACAACCCTCTGTTGTATTTCTGTGTATAACCAACATAGCTGAATTTTTAAGGCTGTTTAACCCTGTAATCTTTTCTGTAATTTATTTTGCTTTTGGAAAAATTACCTATTTGAAAAAAGCTGGCTGAAAAATATTGGCATAACAGCTTAAGTTAAATCAAGAATGGAAAATCTTTGGATTTGAACAGATGTGGCAATTTCGCGCGTCCGTTGAACGAAATATTGACAATCTGCTGATCATCGCTAAGAAATTAGCGACATTCCATCAACTAAGCAGCACTTTAGCAATACTACTGTTATTATTTGGCCGCTCAAACACACAAATATTAATTGTGCATTAAATCTAAAATATACAAATACACCATAATAATTTACACGGCCAAAGCCATAATAATTCACACGGGTCATCAATTCTTTCTCTGATTCAAAATCTGAACTACCAGCGCTACCGTCAACAGCTCAGTGTCATCACTGCCAGTAGCGCCAATAACACCAAACTCGTGCCTGACACACAAAAGTCGTTTCACTCAATAGCGCAAGTAAAATGTACTACGCACTCACTACTAAGAAGCGTCAAAAATTCGCTTGGAGTCATTTCGTCAATGAGCTACAATTGAGCTGGCACCGCATTGGCGCTGGCGCGTTGCTACGCATAAACTGTGTACTAATAAATTCCGATCCGCATTATACGCAGATGTAACTGAAATATGTGTTTTTGTTTCACCCCCTATACTTATGTTTAAAGCTTTTCTAAGAACAAGCTTCTATTACTTGTTAATAAAACGAACTAAAAAGTAAAAAATAAAATTAAAGAAAAAAAAACTTTTTTAAAAATAAGCTTTTATTATTTTGGTTAATAAAATTAACTAAAAATTAAACAATAAATTGACTCTAAAGAAATATAACACCTTATAAGTTCATTGTAAGCTTAAACGATAATAAGGCTTTTTCGTCTGCGACAAAAAATTCTATATTGTACATAATTATATATTTTTAACATTAAAACTTTACACCTAAATTATTAAATCTTACAGTTTATATCACAGTCCTAATTGTTCTAATAAAAGCGTGTTACATTGCGATAGCAAGAAAAGGAGATCCTAAATGTTCTTAATTATACCATCAAAATTTAACACGTTTTTTATTAGAACAATTAGGACTGTGATATAAACTGTAAGATTTAATAATTTAGGTGTAAAGTTTTAATGTTAAAAATATATAATTATGTACAATATAGAATTTTTTTGTCGCAGACGAAAAAGCCTAATTATCGTTTAAGCTTACAATGAACTTATAAAGTGTTATATTTCTTTAGAGTCAATTTATTGTTTACTTTTTAGTTAATTTTATTAACCAAAATAATAAAAGCTTATTTTTAAAAAAGTTTTTTTTTCTTTAATTTTATTTAAAGATTTAAGTTCTTTGGTGTACCATATTTGGACTAGTTCAGTGGAAACTTAGGTACATGTCTTTCCATGAATAGCGTGAATGATGGCATTGAAGTCAGAAATGTTTTTGTCAATATCTGCACCGTATTTGGGCCAAACTACTGTAAATAAAATTTGGTTGAGTTTTTTAAAATTAGCTTTCGCGAATTCGAATCTAAAACTAGAGTTCTTTTCTGTGGTATTGCAACTCCTAGAACCCTTTTCCAATACGTAAACTATTTCCAGCCAACGATGGTAAGGGCCCTCAGGTACAGTAAGAGGTTGACGCCTCCTAAGAGTGGATTTTGATGTATCATCAACAAATACCTAATCAAGTACCCTCCCGAACATGTATGAAACTATATTTATCTGTCTTAGGCAAAGTTCAGTTATTTGGGCTAAAAAGTCGATTCTGGACAATTTTGAAGAAACCGGGACAATACTATGGTCGGATGTGGTCCATGATACATGCGGAAGATTAAAGTCACCCAAGAATCAATGGGCTTCAACATTGAATTGATAGCTTTCGACAACGAAATATGATTCATATACACCGAGGGATCTGAAGATGGTGGGATATAGCAAATGGCAATGTAGGTAAAACCTATTCCCAGCTGGATTCTAATGCAATTAAATTCCGTAGCTTCTATAACAGGTAAATTAACCTCAGCGGAAGGTATAGAAGAATGTACCGCGAGCAAAACGCCACCCCCAACTCTGTTCAAGCGGTCATTTCTATATATTTGGTAATCAATGCAAAGAATCTCTGCATTAAAAATGTGAGACTTTAACCAAGTTTCAGAAAAAGCGATGATAATGTAATTAAAGTTAAATGATTTCAAGTACAGTTGAGTTAGTTTCGTGTTTAGGCCTCTTACATTTTGATAAAATATATTAAGGACAGATTTAATATTTAGTTTTTTGAAACATTATTGGTATGAGGAACGGTAGCAAGATTACGAATAAAAACGTTGCGTCTATGCTCGAATTCACGCATAAAGACTCCGGGCGGCCAAAATGAATTATTCAAAATTGTTTCAAAATGTTGCGCGGATACGTCAATCCGAAATGACGAAGTGTATCTAGGATAATTAAAATTAAATTAAATTGACGGAAAGTATAACTTTAGAAAAAGCTTTGTAAAATGGGTGTGACACCTACCATATTAATGAAAAAGTTCTGTAGGGCGAAATCAAAAGCCCTTGGAATCTTGGCAGGAATACTGTTCGTGGTATTACATATATAAATAAATTAGCGGTACCCGACAGATGACGTTCTGGGTCACCCTGGTCCACATTTGGTCGATATCTCGAAAACGGCTTCACATATACAACTAACGGCCACTCCCTTTTAAAATCCTCATTAATACCTTTAATTTGATACATATATCGTACAAACTCATTCTAGAGTCACCCCTGGTCCACCTTTATGGCGATATCCCGGAATGGCGTCCACCTATAGAAATATGGCCCACTCCCTTTTAAAATACTCTTTAATACCTTCCATTTGATACCCATGCCATACAAATACATTCCAGGGTTACCCTAGGTTCATTTTCCTACATGGTGATTTTCCCATATTTTGTCTCCAAAGCTCTCAGCTGAGTATGTAATGTTCGGTTACACCCGAGCTTAGCCTTCCTTACTTGTTATATCTGTATAAGTTCTCTAAAAAAAAGTAAATTAAAAAAATAGTTTGACGGTGAGAAAAAACGGTGAAGAACGATTTGAGGGATGAGTTTCACCGTCTTAGTTTCCACATAATACACGTACATTGCAATATTTTTGACAACAATTTTTTTGCCGCCGCTTTGAGGAAACCAAGCATGTATTGAAATGGTTTAAAAGTAACAAAGTCATGAATTTGGAAATACTTTCGGCTGGTAAAACAAATATGTACTTTAGGGGGGATAGAACACAATTAAGGGACCTAATCAAGTGAAAATGACTCCATAGCTCGAAATGACATTAACTGAAACTCTGTCGACACAATCTTCAAATTTAGGGACGGAATCCCACTTTTTTTCTAATGGGGACCAACCCGGTCTAATGTACATCCCACTTAAAACAATTCTGCGCGTACAATTCACAGTGAAAATACACACAAACTCTATTAATGGATGTGACTGAAAACGAAAAACTAATTAATTGGCTATGGTAAGGTTATGACAAAGGCGTTATGCTAAGATATCAATAACAAATACATTGATTTCCATAAAGTTGGTTGGATCAGCTGTTTTATACCAATATGGATTGATCAAGTTTGCCTCACTTATTTCTTTATTTTCTTTTTGTCTCATGTACTATTCGTAAACGAGGGAACTTTAAAGCTATTTTTAAAATTTGATCTCACAACCTAAGGCATTTGCATGTGCCACATTTTAAATACATATAACCAAAGTTTGTTTTTAAATCGCATTTACAATTTTTATTTTTTATATTGTATTTTTTCGCACCTTTTATAAAACGTTGAACATTACAATTATTTATATTTGTATATTCTAACATTCTATCCCACTTGCTAACACCGCACATAGTTTTCCATTATAAATGGCCGGCGCACCAGCATCTCCAGAGGACGTAGCACTTGCCAGTACCCGATCTATTAAACAAATTAGTGTTGATGGGAAAATTTTCTCTTTCGCCGCATAATGAGTCGCATAACTTTTCTTACATTTGTCATTTTGAACTACTTCATATTCAGCATATTGGAGTTCAGGGCAATATACCTCAATGTTTGCATATTGCGAACCCCATCCCAGGACTCGCAATTTTAAGCCCGGGTTTAAGTCAGTATCGCAAAGTTTTACTATTTTTTCTGTTGGGGTATCGAAGAGGCGTTTTTCAAAGAAAATCACAGCTAAATCAATATCTACAAAGTCCGTGTGAATATCAATTGGACGAATTATATGCTTCGCAGTGCGAACTGTTATTGCACCACGGTAATCGGTTACACCAGCTCTAATAGTAATTTGAGACGGCTCGTAACCTGTCAAGCAAGAATCAGCTGTAAGCACCATCTTCCCAGCGATCATAGTATCTACCCAACGATATTTCTCGTCAATATGTATTGACACCACATAAGGGCTATCAATTATTTTCCATTTGGTCCCACCAATAATGCGATTTTGTGAATTCGTAATAGTTGAAACGCAGATAAAGACAACAAACAGGATAGCAAGTTCAAGTTTGTGGGTGCTATTTATACAAAATTTTGTTGTGTAAATAAAAATGAGTCTTGAATTGGAAAAAAGACAGCATACTAAATTTTTGTGATTGTAGCAGCAGCCTAAGTGTGACAAGAAAAAATTTTAATTTAGGTACATTCGATTATTGTATAAACAAGTAAGGAAGGTTAAGTTCGGGTGTAACCGAACATTACATACTCAGTTGAGAGCTATGGTGACAACATAAGGAAAAATAACCATGTAGGAAAATGAACCGAGGGAAACCCTGGAATGTGTTTTTATGACATGTGTATCAAATGAAAGGCATTAAAGAGTATTTTATGAGGGAGTGGGCCATAGTTCTATAGGTGGACGCCATTTAGGGATATATCCATAAAGGTGGATCAGGGTTGACTCTAGAATGCGTTTGTACGATATGGGTATCAAATGAAAGGTGTTAATGAGTATTTTAAAAGGGAGTAATCCTTAGTTCCATAGGTGGACGCCGTTTCGAGATATCGCCACAAAGGTGGGCCAGGGGTGACCCTAGAATTTGTTTGTACAATATGGGCATCAAACGAATGGTGTTAATGAGTATTTTAAAAGGGAGTGGGCCTTAGTTCTATAGGTGGATGCCGTTTCGAAATATCGCCATAAAGGTGTACCAGGGGTGACTCTAGAATGTGTTTGTACGATATGGGTATCAAATGAAAGGTATTAATGAGTATTTTAAAAGGGAGTAATCCTTAGTTCCATACGTTGACGCCGTTTCGAGATATCGCCATAAAGGTGGAGCAGGGGTGACCCTAGAATTTGTTTGTACAATATGGGTATCAAAAGAAAGGTGTTAATGAGTATTTTAAAAGGGAGTAATCCTTAGTTCCGTAGGTGGACGCCGTTTCGAAATATCGTCATAAAGGTGGACCAGGGGTGACTCTAGAATGTGTTTGTACGATATGGGTATCAAATTAAAGGTATTAATGAGGGTTTTAAAAGGGAGTCGTGGTTGTTGTATAGGTGGTCGCATTTTCGAGATATCGCCATAAAGGTGGACCAGGGGTGACCCTAGAATTTTTTTGTACAATATGGGTATCAAAAGAAAGGTGTTAATGAGTATTTTAAAAGGGTGTAATCCTTAGTGTTATGAGTATTTTTAAAAGGGAGTGGGCCTTCGTTCTATAGGTGTTCGCCTTTTCGAGATATCGCCATAAAGGTGGACCAGGTGACTCTAGACTTTCTTTGTACAATATGGGTATCAAATGAAAGGTGTTAATGAGTATTTTAAAAGGGCGTGGGGCTTAGTTCTATAGGTGAACGCCTCTTCGAGATATCGCCATAAAGTTGGACCAGGGGTGACTCTAGAATGAGTTTGTACGATATATGTATCAAATTAAAGGTATTAATGAGAGTTTTAAAAGGGAGTGGTGGTAGTTGTATATGTGAAGGCGTTTTCCAGATATCGGCCAAAATGTGGACCAGGGTGACGCAGAACATCATCTGTTGGATACCGCTAATTTATTTATATATGTAATACCTGCCAAGATTTTAAGGGTATTTTATTTCGCCCTGCAGAACTTTTTCATTTTCTTCTACTTAATATGGTAGGTGTCACACCTATTTCGCAAAGTTTTTTCTAAAGTTATATTTCGCGTCAATAAAACAATCCAATTACCTTACCATGTTTCATCCCTTTTTTCGTATTTGGTATAGAATTATGGCATTTTTTTCATTTTTCGTAATTTTCGATATCGAAAAAGTGGGCGTGGTCATAGTCGGATTTCGTTCATTTTTCATACCAAGATACAGTGAGTTCAAGTAAGCACGTGAACTAAGTTCATTAAAGGTATGTCGATTTATGCTCAAGTTATCGTGCTAACGGCCATGCGGAAGGACAGACGGTCGACTGTGTATAAAAAGTGGGCGTGGCATCAACCGATTTCGCCCATTTTCACAGAAAACAGTTAACGTCACAAAATCTATGCCCCTACCAAATTTCAAAAGGATTAGTTAATTTTTGTTCGACTTATGGTGTTAAAAGTATCCTAGACAAATTAAATGAAAAAGGGCGGAGCCACGCCCATTTTGAAATTTTCTTTTATTTTTGTATTTTGTTGCACCATATCATTACTGGAGTTGAATGTTGACATAATTTACTTATATACTGCAAAGGTATTAAATTTTTTGTTCAAATTTTACTTTAAAAAAAATTTTTTTTTAAAGTGGGCGTGGTCCTTCTCCGATTTTGCTAATTTTTATTAAGCGTAAATATAGTAATAGGAGTAACGTTCCTGCCAAATTTCATCATTTTATTTATTTATTTGCTTGTTAAAATCAACACAGAAACAAAGCGGTCGACTACTGAATATAAGATACAATACATATAACAAGGAAAGAAAACATAAGCGTAAAAAACAAAATTTAAAGTAAAAACTTAAATAATAAACAATCAAATTAATTAAGTTAAATTTTAGTTAATATATAAATCAAATCAAAAATAAAGATTAGTTAAAATTAATATTGAAATAAAATTGACATCTTATTTAAAAATCTTTAAAAATATCATGCCAGACGTGAGAGTATTTCCTTACGGATAGCAGCAATCGAATACTCAAAACTAATGCAGTTGTACAGTTCGTTATAGCGCGAGCACCAATTGCGAAGAGGGCTATATTTGGCAAAATTACGCCGTAGAATGGGTAAATGAAAGAGTACATAGTGTCTTGTAGTTCTCGCAGGAACGGAAAATTTCAGTCTGCTTACAAGGTCAGTGGAGTCTACCTCACCGATAATCAGTTTATGAAGGAACATTACCCCGATTAATGTTCTTCTATTCTCTAAAGTTTGTAAACTAATGAGAAGAAGTCTATTTATATAAGGTGGAAGATGTTGATTTGATTTCCAGTTAAGACCGCGTAAAGCTAAGATTAGAAACTACTTCTGTACCGATTCAATCCGATCTATATGATTTTTATACCCCGGGGACCAAATACAAGAACAATACTCAAGTATTGGGCGAACCAAAGATAGCCCATCTTTTAATAAATCCGAGTACACCCGATGCCTTGTGATATCTTCAACGAGTGCCAAATTACAGCTTGCAAAAGTTTTAAATTACCTTCTTTTAAAAGTGGGCGGTGCTCCGCCCATTCTCCAAAATTTTACTAATTTTCTATTCTTCGTCATAAGTTCAACTCATCTACCAAGTTTCGTCGCTTTATCTGTCTTTTGTAATGAATTATCGCACTTTTTCGGTTTTTCGAAATTTTCGATATCGAAAAAGTGGGCGTGGTTATAGTCCGATATCGTTCATTTTAAATAGCGATCTGAGATGAGTGCTCAGGAACCTACATACCAAATTTCATCAAGATGCCTCAAAATTTACTCAAGTTATCGTGTTAACGGACGGACGGACATGGCTCAATCAAATTTTTTTCGATCCTGATTATTTTGATATATGGAAGTCTATATCTATCTCGATTCCTTTATATATGTACAACCAACCGTTATCCAATCAAACTTTATATACTCTGTGAGCTCTGCTCAACTGAGTATAAAAACGAACACATTAACACAGCAATACTCGTATATCGGCACTCTGATGTTTGTGAGTGTACCCAGCTTGTAGTAGCAATATAGAAGTATGACATATATGTTAATTGACGGCCACCGTGGTATGGTGCTCCGCCTGTCACACCGACGGTTCTGGGTTCAACTCCTGGGTAAAGTAACATCAAAAATTTAGAAAAAAATTTTTCTAAGCGGCGCCACCCCTCGGAAGTGATTCAACAAACACCCCGGGTGTATTTTTGCCATGAAAATCTCGCTGAAAATGCGCTCGGAGTCAGCATAAAACATGTAGGCCAAGTCCCGCCAATTTTTAGGAATAATTAAAAGGAGCACTACGCAAATTGAAAGAGAAATTCGGCCTTAAATCTCTTCGGAGGTTATCGCGCCTTGCATTTATTTATTTAATTGTTTATTTATATACAATGATGGAAAAATAATAGGGCAAATTAGTGAGAATTACTAAATAAATTATATAAGCAGCACATCAATATCTCTCTTGGAATAGTGCACCCTATAAAAACAGCATTTTAAGGTTGTTTTTTTGCGAAAAAGGGAACCAGTAGAAGTTTGGCTTGAAAAAATAATAGGGATAAAACGTGTTTATTGAAATTTTTGCATTATAAATGGTAAAAACTTCGTTGTTGAAACATCTTATAAATAAAAAAATAAAAAAATAAATGTAAGGCGCGATAACCTCCGAAGAGATCTAAGGTCGAGCTTCTCTTCCAATTTGCGTCGTGCTCCTCTTGATTTTTCCCTACAAATTGGCCGGACGGGACCTACATGTTTTATGCCGACTCCGAACGGCATCTGCAAGGCAGATGAGTTTTCACTGAGAGCTTTTCATGGCAGAAATACAATCGGAGCGCTTGCCAGACACTGCCGAGGGGCGACCCCGCTTAGAAAAATTTTCTTCTAATTGAAAAATCTTATTTCTAAAATTTTGATGTTGCTTTGCCCGGGAGTTGAACCCAGGGCATACGGTGTGATAGGCGGAGCACGCTACCATCACACCACGGCGGCCGCCGAACATCTTATAAAGCCCTATAAAATTGCACTTGTACCCTATACAAAAAGCACTAAGAAATTATTTAAGGGAAAATATCGGCACTTCACTTTTAGAAATAACAAGTAAAAGTGTCTAAGTTCGGGTGTAACCGAAAATTATATACTCAGCGTGAGCTTCAATTGTACATTTCATTTCAGCTAAATTACTTTTCTACATAACACGTGGCACCGCCCGTTTAAAAAAAAAATTTCCCCATTTCCTCTTACAATAAAACTTGAAAATGAAATATCATTGATTCAAAACTATTTTTTGCTAAGTTATAGCTTATTATTCTAGTCTACGACCCTTTTAAACTTATTTTATATCCAAGTTGCCGTGGTCTTAACCGATCACGTCCATTTTTACTAGAAGGAAAATATGTGCACACAATTTCATTACGATATGTTAATTTTTATTCGAGTTATGGCTCACGAAAAATAGAAAATTGTTTAGTCATAAAAGTGGCGGTGCCACGCCAATTTTTTTAAATTTGAAATTTTTCCTATTTATTGTTATAAATCCACAACAGTCAAATTTCAACATTCTAGGTGTATTATTTACTAAATTATCAGGTTTTTGTGTTTTCCAAAATTTTATATATGTATATAAAAAGTTGGCGTGGTTATCATCCGATTTCGCTCATTTTCAACACCAATCTATTCCGAGTCCAGATAAGCTAGTGTACCAAATTTGGTGAAGATATCTCAATATTTACTCAAGTTATCGTGCTAACGGACGGACGGACATGGCTCAATCAAATTTTTTTCCGATATTGATAATTGTGATATATGGAGGTCGATATCTATCTCCTTTATACCTGTACAACCAACCGTTAGCCAATCAAAGTTAATATACTCTGTGTGCAAAGCACGCTGAGTATAAAAATGCGCCACAACTCTTGTTTTAATAGTAAATAAGTATAATTCCAACGAATGTCTTTCCATCAGGGATGCACCTTAACGTTAAGCGAATCGTTTATCAAAAAATTTCCACCGTTTCTGTTGAAACACTTCGAAATATTATCGATAAAGAAATTATCAAGATAAATTGTATTTCGTTTTTAACCGAAACGAAAAGCTTTCGTTAACGTTAAAAACGTTACCAAAAACGTGATACTTTATGTTTGAATTGTGCTGGCAATGCTATAGCCATGGTGAAGCCGTAAGGTGGTAACAGCGAGCGGACATACACACACAAACTCCATGTAATTTGTTTGTGTAATTGGTTGGTGGTAATGTCAAAAATACTCTGAGAAATGTTCGTACTGTCAAAATTCATGAGAAAAGTTGCAATCAGCTTGGCTAATGCTTTCACCTTTAATGACTTCGCCATCAATCAGCTTTGCCAGCATAGTTTGAAATTAATAATCAACATATCCGATTTGATTTCGTTTTGATATGGCAGAAAACGAAACAAAATCACTTCGTTAATTTGACGTTCTTAACGTTAATAAACGAAACGAAATGACTTTGTTTCGTTTATTAACGTTAATTATCGTAACGAAAAGATATTGGTTCGTTGGTTAAGCATGCCTGCTTTCCATTATGGTACATTACTTTGTGGGGTAATTCGCATCGTCCTACGAAACGAGAGAAGGCTTCTCTGAAGACCGCAGTTGTCTAACTTGTGCAAGATTCGAGATGGACCGTTTTAATAGAGAAGCATACAAATATGCAAAAGTGTGCTTTTGAGTAGTAAGCTCGTCACAAGGGGGACGTGTTCACCATAAATAGGCCAGCGAAGTTAACGTCGGTTACGTAAAAGGACACCGAGTAAGTGATACGTTCGGGGCATAGCATTTGCTTAGGGCGTTTGATTCTTCTAATGATTTCTGCTGGGAAATGATGGCGTTGTATTAACATTATGAGTTTCATTTTAGCGCCGTACTCGTGAGTGAGGGCTATCGAAATGGGAATCGGGAGGTTTTGAGTGTAACGGATGAAAACGCCTTAATGTGTTTTTTCTCCTGAGGAGATGTATTGGAAAGAATGTATTTTGGTCAGAATGTGTTCGGCTTAGAGAGATATTGGAGTCCACTCCACCATAACGGTCAACTAAAACTGTATGCCACATAAGTTATCCATGTATGTCGGGGTTTTTCTAGCCAGGCCATCACAATGGAGGATTCTGACCAGAGTGTCACTTCGTGTGGCGGCAACTTCAATTGAAATTGAGTTTGAGTTATTTGTTTTGACAATCACATGGCTCCGCAGAGTTGTAGTCGTGGCAAGTTAGCTGTTTGCAGGGGTACGACTTTGGTGTTTGACACAAAGAGGTTGGGTTGAGGCAGGGTTCTCATCGTGCTCCACTCTTATAAAAATACGTGCAGTAAATGCATGGCAACAGAGAAGCCGTTACAGACTTTCCCCGAAGGTGTTTCACTTGCAAAAGCATTCCGGTTTGATTTCTTTTTCCCAGTCGGTTCCTTCTTACCAGAGCTGTTGAAGAAGGATTTTTGCTAAGATCATTATTCGTGATAACCATTCTGCCGGGTCAAAAAGTTTCGCTACGGCTGAGAGTATTTGCCGTTTTGTATTTGACTTAAGTCAGGAATTGGGTCGTATGAGTACGAAAAGGAGTCAGTTAATGCATTCCATCGTATTTCTAAGATTTTAGTAATGTCATGGAATTTGAGAAATTATGTATCTAGGACATAAGAGTCTGCGATTTATTCCCTTTTCTTCTTAGAGGAAAGCCTGCCAATTTTAGAGCTTCGTTAGTTTGGGTCATAGGATCGAGAGTAGACCGCCAGACAGGGCATCATCAAAATAAGTTTCTCGTAGTATGATGTTAGTGGCGAGTGTTTCTTTTTTCCCATGTAGGCCTGAGCAAGTTGGTGAAGTGTGCGGATTGCAAGGTATGGCGCGTATTTAACACCGAAAGTTACGGTTTTTTATCTGAAATCTTCTATCGGATTTTGAGGGGCTTTGACCACGATTTTTCGATAGATTTTTTCGAAGTCGCCATCGAAAACGAACTGGAGAATCGGGCCTGTATATAATACGTCATTCAGAGAGTTTCCTGTAGCAGCGGTGTGGTTGTGGTGCTTTAGAGGACCTCATAACATTGGTTCTCGATCTGAATCGGGTTGTTTCCTATTCCCAGAAGCGTTTGTGCAGGCTGCTGAGATCCGGTTATGTTGCGTCAATGACTTACGTGGTGAAGGCCGATACTGTGTCCCGAACTGTGCCGCTGGGTACCCATTCGTATCTGAGCGACAAGGCTTTCTTGGGGGTTATACCGCAATAATCATGTCGATTTTTGAAGGGTTGAGCTGACGTTTGATACTTTATTAGTTAGGAGAAGATGAGTGAGTTGATGGTTTCAAATATCATCGGTACAAATCCTTTTGCTTAAATCAGACGAGCAAAATGTGTTCATTTTTTTAAGTAAGAGCAAAAAAATTACGATTAGTATTTGTGAAGAAATTTAATTTACACTTGCAGAAAATTATACTCCCCTCACTCACTCAGAAAAGCTACTTAGCTGCGGTGAAAATTTTACAAACCTTAATTTATTAAAAAATTATGACCATAGTACAGGTCTACAAGTAGGATATGTAGCAGCACGCACATACACAGCCACGCTCACCTGATAAAATGCTTATTCTTGTTCGGTTTTTTTGTGGAAGCTATTTGGCACTGTTGTACTTCTTAGGTCCAAGAGAAGTGTTGTAGCTGCTAACGAAAACTGCGTAAAATTTTTATTGTAAAATTACAAAGAAATATTCTTATTAACTATCAAACGAGCACTTACATAATTACATCTCTCTTTAAAATCCATATGTTTTGTACAATGACCAAAACCGTTGGGGGAAGTATTAATAGACGCGTTTTTGCCTCGCTTCCAATAATTCGATACTTTTTTGCCTTTGGACTATTGATAACAGGACAAAACTCGTCTTTTCAGTTCTCTTTCCACATTTTGGGACGGGTTACTGCCATCGACCTCGGTTTCAAACTGTTTTTCGCGGAGAACTTTCAAACGGGTAGAAAAACTTAGAATCCGTGTTTGTTTTCTTAATACTGAAATAACTACGCGTTCTCAGATAACCCTATTCAAGACTTTTATATAATTTTCTGTAGGAACCATATAGGTGCACCTCATTTTCATACTAAATTGGTTCAAAAAAATTTACCATCACAGCAACCCATATCTGATATTCTTCTCCTTTTTTGTTTCCCTGCGCCGCTTTCCACGGCAGCACTCCTGTAATTTTGACACTTCGTTCGGTGTCAAACGCATGTTCCACGCAGGTTCCACTGAGTTCCACAATAGTCTGACACTGACCGAAGTGTCAAACGGCAGTGTGTTAGAAAGAGAAAGGAATTGTTTCCTTCTCATACATATCATACTTGTAAACCTGTACTATGATTATGACCTTAAAAATCCCTGTGACAAGAGTTGCAAAAGGAAATATATTGATGGATGTGTTTGTATACACTGTAGAAAGTGCAAAATTTTTTAAAAGTGCTCCACGAGATCAAATCCACATAATCCAATTTTTTGACCACGAGCAGTAGACCTGCATAGGTGGAACATCTAAAAAAAAAAAAAATAACAACACCAAGGCAATCATGCATGTAAAGTAAATTAAAATATTAATATAGGCTATTTAGTCATAAAATGGAATTATTTGCAACAACCTTTAAAAGTTATCTTTATAGGTGCACTATTCCAAGGAAGATATTGAAATTCGGCTGATATAATTGATTTAGTATTTGGCAGTAATTTGTCCCTATTCTTTTTTCCATCACTGTAAGTATTTGCACAACTGAATTGGTATATTTATTTGCTAACGATCATGTGATATGTGTACAATAACTATGTTTTCAAGGAACAAATAGATACAAGTACAAAAGGTATACTTAATTAATTCTATCTGTTTTCAAACTGCTAATTAGTTCTATTGTATTCTCTTGTCACAAACCCATAGTTGGGGACAGTGCTTTAAATTTTAGCAACAACACTGCTCGAAACTAAGTGGGTTGACATGATCAAGATCTTTTAGTAAGTGTTAATGGGACGTTAATTTGCTACCGATTTAAACGTTTGTTCATCTTTAACATATTCGTTAAATTTAAAGAGTTTAAGACGGCATCTCTAGGAATGTAGAAATTGAGTTTACATCGATACAAAGAAAAAAGGGTGCGTGTACTTATGTACGCGCGTGAGAAGTTATACTTGCTTGTCATCATTCAAAAATAGGGTTTATTTGCACGCCAATAATTAATTTCAATAAAACAATAACGGCCACCGTGGTGTGATGGTAGCGTGCTCCGCCTATCACACCGTATGCCCTGGGTTCAACTCCCGGGCAAAGCAACATCAAAATTTTAGAAATAAGATTTTTCAATTAGAAGAAAATTTTTCTAAGCGTGGTCGCCCCTCGGCAGTGTCTGGCAAGCGCTCCGATTGTATTTCTGCCATGAAAAGCTCTCAGTGAAAACTCATCTGCCTTGCAGATGCCGTTCGGAGTCGGCATAAAACATGTAGGTCCCATCCGGCCAATTTGTAGGGAAAAATCAGGAGGAGCACGACGCAAATTGGAAGAGAAGCTCGGCCTTAGATCTCTTCGGAGGTTATCGCGCCTTACATTTATTTTTTTTTTTTTTTAAAACAATAACGGGGCTGGAAAAACATTATCAATAAAGTTTACTTTAAATTTGAATAACTAAATAAGTTAACATTTGTTTTCTTACATTAATTGAAGCATACATTCGCGAATTAATTGAATGTTATTATTTTTGAATACAGTCAACCATCCAGAAGAAATATATCTACATATATATATAGAAATCAAATCCTATGGAAACGTATTTCCCACGCTTCAATCATCACCAAATTTTGGCTATAGGTTCCTTTGACTAACACGAAAGTTTTAGGCTAAAAATAATTTCGATATATAAAAGGGGCGTAGCACCTCCCATACAAATGGAATCTTTGGTACTGCATAACTCTGAAGGTATACATGCCAGAACATTGAAATTCAGTAAGGAATTATATGAAGTCAATCCATAAGTCCACCAAGAAAATTTGGAATTAGGAAAAGGGGGGCGTGACACCTCCCATACAAATTATATCATACTTCATATCTTTGGATGTAGTAATGGTAGGATAATGAAAATTGGTAAGGAGCTATATGACGTTAAGTCCTAACACCTCCATTAAAACGTGGAATTTGGAAAAAGGGACGTGGAACCTTCTACAAATGGGATTTTTCAGAACTATGGCTGCCGTACAAACTTAGGTTATTTTAACACCTAAAGTTTGACTGCATTGTTGAGTTTGGCTGTTATTCCTTTTGGACGTTTAGTAATCTGCCGCCGTTAAAAAGATTTGTTAGCTTCATTCTATCTACATCTTCTATAAAAATTCAATTCTGTGTGTCTGTGTGTTACCTATGGAAACGTATTTCCCACACTTCAATCATCACCAAATTTTGGCTATATGTTCCTTCGATCAAGACGAAGGTTTTTCATATTTCAGAATTAAGAATTTTAAATTTAAATGTTTTTGTTTTTTGGCTATGCGAAAGAACTATCTTAGCTCCCAAAAATGATCATGTTAACAAAATCAATGATCGCATTCAAAACCAAATTCCTGGTGAAGTGACGAAATATAAATCGATCGACACAGTTACATACGAAGATCAAATTGTGAATTATCCAATTGAATTTCTAAACTCTTTAGAACCACCTGGAATGCCTGCGCATATATTAACTTTGTAAAAACTGCGCGACGGCGGGCGGGCGAAAAACTGAACGACTGATGCAAGCACGATCGATGCGTTGTGTAGTTTTAACTAAACTAAAAAATTGAGAGCGCGGTGGTGGTTGGCAAGCCACAGCTGAGCTGCACTGCCTGCGCTTGGCCGCACTGGCCGGGTGTTGCCAGACGGAGGGGCGGACTTAATCCGAAAATCGGATCATGTCTTCAACATGCCCCCCCCCCCCCTCCGGCAGCTGTTCGGGGGGTCGCACGCCCCAGTGGTTTGCGAAATGGCGAGGCAGTTGAGGCAGTGCCGGTGGGTTTTCGCACACTGGTACCTCTCCTCGGGTTGCATCGCTAAGAATGCCCGGCACTGTCTCAACACGTGACGTTGACCACAGAGGCGGCACTTTGTTCCCTCGGTTGTTGTGCGGGTCCTGTAAATACAAGAAAAGAAAAACAAAGATTCGAATTTTTTAGGCATTGGTGAGGGTAGCTTATATATCTTTTCAGATTGCTAGGGGGCCTGAAGCAGAGGGTACCAGATGTAGGGTTAGCACTACTAGGCAGTTGGTAGCACGCACAATTTGGCAATATTACGGGTTATTAGTCCATTTTGGGTTTTGAGTTCCACAACTCGAACATGGTTATCCGCTCCAGGGTGTAAAGTGATTACCCGTCCCAAACGCCATTCGTTCGGGGGTAGTAAATCATCCTTTACCACGACTAAATCTCCAACTTGAATATTGCGTTGAGGGCATTTCCATTTGTACCGCTTATGCAGCTCCTTGAGATACTCGCTCTTCCATCGTGTGCTGAATTGGTGGTGAAGCACTTTTATTTTCTGCCATTTGTTGACCAAGGTGAGATGCTCTGCAGTTGGCTCCGGTAACGACAAGAGCGGCGCGCCACGTAGGAAATACCCTGGGGTTAGGACTAGGGGATCCATTGGATCTTCGCACATAGGGGAGAGCGGCCGAGAGTTGAGGACCGCCTCTATGCGTACTAAGAGGGTAGTAAGCTCTTCGAAGGAGAACTTCTGGTTTCCTGCTACTTTCGTAAAGTGTATCTTGAAGCTTTTCACGGCCGCTTCCCATAGACCACCCATGTGGGGAGCGTATGGTGGGATGAATTTCCATGAGAATCCGTGAGTTGCATACTTTTCGGCGACGTCTGTAGCGACTTCCTTGAGGAATGTGGTGAATTCTCTTTGTAATCCGCGTTGTGCACCGACGAACGTCTTTCCGTTGTCAGAATATATCTGGTGGGGTAGGCCTCGGCGGCCAGTAAATCGGGCAAAGGCTGCGTTGAAGGCATTCGTGGTGAGATCAGAGCACACCTCTAAATGAACAGCCTTTGTGGAAAAACAGACGAGCACACAAACGTAAGCTTTGACATACGAAGCTCGGCGAAGGGGAGAAGTGTTTACCATAAATGGTCGACTCCTGTTGTATGAAAGGGTAGGGAATACGTTGACCTCTCGGGTGGCAAAGCTGCCATTATCTGCGTTTTCATCTGCTGTTTGTGGATGGTGCAGGTTTTGCAGTAGAAGATGAGCTTTTTGACCTTTTGCTTCAAACGTGGAATGTAGTACTGTTGCTGTACCATTCGGATCATCAGCTGTTTGTCTGCGTGAAGCAGGTTCGAATGGAGGAAGTCCAACAGAAGAGAACAAAATCGAGAGTTTTCGGGTATGATAATTGGGTGCCGCTCATTAAAGCTATAGGTGGCATATGCTAATCTTCCAGAAACTCGCATGATTCCTGAGTCATCTAGCATGGGGTTTAATGTCAGAAGGGTGTTCTTTTTGGGTAAGGGTCCTGACGTTTGAAGCAGCTCTATCGTGTCTCCCTAATGATTCCGTTGAGTTTGAATGATGATTTTGATTTAGGCATCATTCACTTCGGCGTGGGTGAGGTTGAGCGTGGCTGGAACTTCTAGTTTTCTTGCTTTTCGGATAAACCGCAACATATAGGCCACGACGAAAACCGCTCGAGTATACTTTTATTTTCTTCCTGCACGGTGTGGAATGCTTCCACATGTCGTTGTTCGGGCGTCGTTGGGTGGTGAGATGTATTTTTTGGCCACGACGTTGATGGATTGATTAGCCAATTAGGTCCTTCCCACCATAGAAGACATTGGACTAAATCTTGAGGCTTGCAACCTCGAGTGCCCAAGTCCGCTGGGTTATCCCTACTGAAACGTGCCTCCAAGTGGCGTTGTCGACGTTCTTAAGAATTTCGGATGTCCTGTTGGCGACATACGTTTTCCAGGTATGGGGTGGTTTTTCTAACCAGGCCAGTACGATGGCGGAATCGCACCAGAGAATGAGTTCGTGTGGAGGTATATTCAGCTCACTTCGCAGCTGTTTCACTAACTTGGAGAGTAAAACTGCTCCACAGAGTTCCAACCGTGGAAGACTCACGGTTTGGAGGGGTGCTACTTTACTTTTAGCAGCTAGCAAATGTGATGAAAAACTATTTTCATGGGTTTGTACTCGTAAATATATACAGGCACAAAATGGATTTAGAAAAGGCCTTCACACTGATGTAATTTACACCGATTTCAGTAAAGCTTTCGACAAAGTATCACACCCATTACTTATTCATAAGCTCAGTCAACTCGGTTTTCAACCCCGTCTTATATGTTGGATTTCTTCGTATCTTGGTTATCGTACGCAAAAAGTAATCTTTAAAAATACACTTTCCGGGGTCATCAATGTTTCTTCTGGTGTTCCTCAGGGCAGCCATCTTGGTCCGATTCTGTTCTTGTTGTTCATAAACTATATATCTGGTACAATTAAATACTCAAAAATCTTGATGTACGCAGACGATGTAAAACTTTTCAAATCATGTGCCTCGGTTGAGGAACATTCCTTGCTTCAAATGGATTTAAATCACTTGGTTACCTGGTGCAATGTAAATTATATGCCGCTCAATCTCAAAAAATGTAAATTCATGTGTTTTTCTCGGAGAGTTTCGCCACCAGCTTCATATACAATTAACAACTATAGTCTAGAAACTGTAAATAATTTTATTGACTTGGGAGTCATGATGGATTCCAAACTTAGTTTCAATCTTCATATTAATGCTACAGTGAATAAAGGCAAAGGTGTTTTTGCATTTGTTAAACGGTGGCCAAAAGAATTTAACGACCCTTACATAACTAAAGCACTTTTTACAACATTAGTTAGGCCAATATTAGAATACGGCTCGATAATTTGGAATCCGCGTTATCAAGTCCATGCAGACAGTCTCGAATCAATACAAAAACAATTTTTACTATTTGCCTTAAGAAATTTCCAATGGGACTCTTTAACTAATCTTCCACCTTATACTAATCGATTAAAACTTATCAATCTTCCAACTCTTGCTAGTCGAAGGGAAATGCTTGGTGTAATATTTATGACAAAACTTTTAAAAGGATAAATTTCGAGCCCATTCCTTCTGAATGAAGTGAACTTTTGCGTTCCCTCTCGGACATCGAGACACTTCAAACCTCTTCTGCTGAAACAATGTAGAACGAGTTTCGAACAAAATGAACCTTTTCGGCGTTTATGCGAAGATTATAACACTCACTCAAACACATTTGATATCTCGGACTCCCTTTTTTCTATAAAAAAGATTGTTCTCACCTCTCTAAATTAATGTATAATACGTTTGCTTCTGTTCTCTTTAAGTATTACGCTTGGCTGATGAAATTTCTTCTGTAGCTTGACAAACCGCTGCCCATCAAAGACTCGGCAAAATAAAAAAAAAAAAAGAGTTATTATATATATATATAAATCGATCGCGTGAACAGGATTAGCCTGGTTTCATTGGGCCACTTGAGGGCAGCGCGCTGCCACAACGTCCAAATATATACAGGCACAAAATGCTTTTTCTGAAGCATCTGAGAATCCATGCAGCTGGATTAGTTTATCGGGGGAATACTGTACCCACCTAGAGATTTTAATGTCTCTGATATGAGGTAAATTTTCATAGATTGAGGTCCATTTTTGGAGAGCTCCGGGCTTCACGTCTTCGTCCCAATCCGTTCCTTCCATCCAGAGTAGTTGCAGCAACATTTTTGCAAGAATCATTATTGGTGAAAGCCATCCTGCGGGGTCAAACAGTTTTGAAACTGCTGATAAAATCTGCCGGAGGGTGGGGCCGTGTGTAGAAGTCCACGAAAGTGGGGAAAGCTTCTGACCGCCATTCACCTGGGAATGGCCAGAGCGATTCTTTTGCATGCGGTTCAAGCAGCTCACTACTGCCGGTCGCTTGCGGCCAAGTATCCTCTGGGTAGCCGCTAAACACCCGTTTAGCGGTGAGCTAATGTGAGAAGGCGACAACCTGGCTAGGCCACTCTGACATAATCGGTTTAAGGGCTAGCTGGGGGAGATTTCATCGGAAGCGTCTGTACACCTCTAGGTGCGGCTGCAAGCGGGCGTCTGTCTTGGAGCAAGCGGCTCGCTATATAAACGTGCCAAGTAATATTTTCACCCCCGCTGAGCGGGTTGTGCGCTGGGCTTGGGACCCGCCACGTAAAACCATACTCCAATGAAATATAACAACAAGCCTCGGATAAATACACTCTCTATTGATTACGACCATGGCAAACGTTTGAAGGACAATGAATTGAGGGCATGCACCTGGAACGTCCGCTCCCTGAATGGGATTGGTGCAGATGCCCGGCTGGTTGATGTCCTCGTCAAAGCAAAATCTGACATCACCGCTATCCAAGAAATGCGTTGGACGAAGCAAGGAAGAAAGAAGATCAAAAATTGTGACATATATTGGAGTGGCCATGCGAATAAGCGCAGTTTCGGCGTCGGATTTGTGGTGGGAGAGAGACTTTGTCACCAAGTGCTGGCGTTCACGCCTGTGGACGAGCGTCTCGCCGCTATTCGAATAAAAGCAAAATTTTTTAATATATCATTCATCTGCGCCCATGCGCCGACAGAGGAAAAGACGATGAGGTGAAAGACACTTTTTATGAACAATTAGAACGCACATACGAGCGCTGCCCCCGTCATGATATAAAAGTCGTGCTTGGCGACTTTAACGCCAGGGTGGGCAAAGAAGGTGTCGGAAAGTTCAGCCTACACAATGAAACTTCTCCTAACGGACTGAGGCTGATTGACTTTGCCGGTGCTCGAAACATGGTCATATCAAGCACGAGGTTCATGCATAAAAAGATACATCAAGCTACATGGCTGTCTCCTGATCGAAATACTCGCAATCAGATCGATCACGTTGTGATAGACGGACGGCATGCCTCCAGTGTTTTAGATGTGCGAACGATCCGAGGACCTAACATCGATTCGGACCATTATCTCGTTGCAGCCAAAATACGCACCCGCCTCAACGCGGCTAAAAACAAGGAACAAAAAACACAAGGAAAGCTAGACGTCGAAAAGCTTCAATCACAACAGACTGCCAATGATTTCGCAACTCGACTCTCACACCTGCTCTCTGAGGGCACAACTCATCCTGAAGGAATACAGGAGCAGTGGGAGCATATCTCCAAAGCACTTCATACTGCCGCCGAGGAAAAAATTGGTTACCGGCGGCCACGAAAAAACAACTGGTATGATGAAGAATGCCGCGTTGCAACCGAAAGAAAAGACGCTGCCTACAGAGCTACGTTAAAAGCGAGCGCGACAAGAGGAGTGTGTGAACGCTATCGTGAGTTGAAAAGGGAAGCGAGACGCCTTTTCAGGAAGAAAAAAGCAGAAGCAGAAAGGCGTGAGTGCGAGGAGCTTGAGCTGCTAGCCACCAGGAATAACGCCCGAAAATTCTACCAAAAAATACGGCGACAGACGGAAGGTTTTAAGACCGGGGCAAACTCCTGTAGGAATGAAAACGGCGACCTTGTAACTGATGTCCAGAGAGTGCTTAGATTATGGAGGGAACACTTCTCTGCTCTCCTAAATGGAGGCAGCAATTCACCGCGCAGAGATGAAGAACCCGATCCCGCAATCGATGATGATGGAATATATGTCCCCCCGCCCGATTATGACGAAGTTAGAATAGCAATAACCAGATTGAAAAACAACAAGGCCGTGGGCGCTGATGGATTGCCTGCGGAGCTATTCAAGTTCGGCGGCGAGGAGTTGGTAAGGCGCATGCAGCAGCTTCTTAGCAAAATATGGGCGGACGAAAGCATGCCCGACGGTTGGAATCTAAGTGTTCTTTGCCCAGTCCACAAGAAGGGGGATACTGCAAAATGCACCAAATATCGTGGAATCAGCCTTCTTAATATCGCATATAAGGTCCTTTCAAGTGTATTGTGCGAAATATTGAAGCCCACCGTGAACCGGCTGATTGGACCTTATCAGTGCGGCTTCAGACCTGGTAAATCTACCATCGACCAGATTTTCACAATGCGCCAAATCTTGGAAAAAACCCGTGAAAAGAGAATCGACACACATCACCTCTTCGTCGACTTTAAAGCCGCCTTCGACAGCACGAAAAGGAGCTGCCTATATGCCGCTATGTCTGAATTTGGTTTCCCCGCAAAACTTATACGGCTGTGCAAAATGACGTTGAGCAACACCATCAGCTCAGTCAGAATTGGGAAGGACCTCTCCGAGCCGTTCGAAACTAAACGAGGTTTCAGACAGGGTGACCGTCTATCGTGCGATTTCTTTAATTTGATGCTGGAGAAAATTATACTAGCTGCAGAACTTAACCGCACTGGAACAATATACTATAAAAGCGTGCAATTACTGGCATATGCTGATGACATTGATATCATCGGCCTAAACACCCGCGCTGTTAGTTCTGCTTACTCCAAGCTGGAAAAAGAAGCGGTAAAGATGGGTTTGATGGTGAATGAGGACAAAACGAAGTACCTGCTGTCATCGAGCAAAGAGTCAGCGCATATGCGCCTTGGCAACCACGCTACTGTTGGCAGCCATAATTTCGAAATAGTAAAAGACTTCGTTTATTTGGGAACCAGCATCAACACTAGCAACAACATCAGCACTGAAATCCATCGAAGAATCATTCTTGCCAATAAATGCTACTTTGGACTAGGTAGGCAATTGAAAAGTAAAGTCCTCTCTCGGCGAACGAAAATCATACTCTACAAGTCACTTATCGTACCCGTCCTGCTATATGGGGCAGAAGCATGGACCATGACAACAGCAGATGAAGCGGCTTTGGGAGTGTTCGAGAGAAAAGTTCTTCGAAAGATTTATGGACCTCTACGCGTTGGCGATGGCGAGTACCGAAGAAGATTTAATGATGAGCTGTACGAACTATACGCAGACATCAACATAGTCCAGCGAATTAAAACGCAGCGGCTGCGCTGGCTAGGCCATGTTATGCGAATGAAAGATGATGCTCCGGCCAAGAAAGTGTTTCTATCGGAACCCGCCTATGGAAGCAGAGGTAGAGGGCGGCCCCCACTCCGTTGGAAGGACCAGGTGGAAAACGATTTAAACTCCCTTGGTGTGACCAATTGGCGCCGGTTGGCGGAGCGAAGGAGCGACTGGCGCGCCTTGTTGGACGGCCATAACCGTTTAGGCGGTTAAGCGCCAATAAAGTAAGTAAGTAAGTAAGATAAAATCTGCCTTTTTGTAGTCGTGTTTTCTGCTGATGGTGGATCATACGTGTAGGTGAAGGTGTCGGTTAGCGCGTTCCACTGAATTCCAAGGGTTTTTGTGGAACTCGAATCATGGAATTTAAGGAAGTCGACGTCTAGCAAATCAGGGTCGGGAACGAGTTTTAAAATGTCTGGGTGATTTGCCGACATCTTCCTCAAAGGGAACCCTGCCGATTTTAAGGCTTCGATAATTTGAGTCATAGAGTTCAAAGTGGACTGTATATTATGACCGCCGGAAAAAATATCGTCAACATAAGTTTCATTCAATAAAATATTTTTAGCGAGCGGATATTCGTCTTGACAGTCGTGGGCGAGTTGGTGTAGGGTTCGAATCGCCAAATATGGCGCGCAATTTACACCAAAGGTAACCGTTTTTAGTTGAAAATCTTCTATCGGCAGAGTTGGGTGTTTTCGAAAAACGATTCGATGAAAATCTTTATCTTCTTCATTGATGAGTATTTGGCGATACATTTTCTCAATATCGCCGTTAAAAACAAACTTATAAAGTCGCCATTTAAGTATGACGAGCATTAAGTCATTTTGTAGAATGGGGCCTGTATGAAGCACGTCGTTCAACGAGTTGCCAGAATGCGACTTTTTTGATGCGTTGAAGACGACTCGCACTTTTGTGGTTTTGCTGTCGGGTTTTATGACAGCATGATGGGGTAGATAAAACGATAGATATTTACCATCTCTAATTATCTCTTGTTGGGAGGCGGGTTCCATGTAATCCATTGTTAAATATTCATTAAGGACTTCAAAATATTTGTCTCTTAATTCGGGTTTTCTTTCGAGCGTGCGTTCGATGCTGATATACTGCTGTTGTGCTGCGGGTCGTGAATGACCGAGTACCAGATTGGCTGGAAATTCCAATTTGAAGGGTAGTTTGACTCTGTAGCGTCCATCTTCCTCTCGAATTGTGGTTGTCCGGTAGAGGGCTTCGCAGTAATCATCATCTGCTGATCGTTGTTGGGTTTGGTGAACTTCTTCCTGTTCCCAAAATTGTCTCAAAAGTTGATTGATGGGGTCATCGGTGCGTTCCGTGACATGAGTGCTGAAGGTTGATACCTTTTCAGGAGCCCTTCAGTGAGGATTTGCGGGGTGATATCGCTGCCGATTACCACATCGATTTTCGATGGTATCGAATACTGTGGATCGGCTAACGGTAAATGGGACAGTTCTTCGAGATCAATGCTTGAAACTCTGACTGTGGGCAAGAACTTAGTTAGTTTCGGCAAAATTATTGCTTTTGCGTCTATCATTTGGGTTAAGTCTGCTGAACAGAATGTTATCTGGCAGACTTTATTGACATTTTTCACAACCGTTCCACCCATTCCAGATATCTGGTGGAGAGACTCTTTTGTGGGTAGACCAAGCACCTTTTGTATACGCGATGATACAAAAGTTTTTTGTGAACCTTGGTCTATTAGGGCACGAATTTTATGAAATTCGCCCGCAAAGTATACTGATACTATTGCTGTGGGTAGTAGGGTGGTTCCATGATTACTCGAAAAGAGTGTAGAAACCGGGGTTTTGTCCTGAGACTGTTGGGAGGAGGTGGCTCTTGCGGCGGCTTTCGATGTTGAGGCTCGCTCGTCGTCCGTTCTCCTAGGGGTGCCGGCTTGGGCATTTTGAGCTCTAGGGTTTGGTTGTGATTGTTGGGCTTTGGGCTGCAAATGCAGTAGTGAATGATGACGCTTTTGGCAATAAACGCACGTGAAACTACTTTTACATTCGTTCTTGGGGTGTGACGTTGATAAACAGTTTTCGCAGTAACTATTTTCTCTCACAAATTTGATTCGGTCTGATACCGATAAATTCCTAAACCTAACGCAAGATTTGACTGCGTGGTATTAGTTGCACAATCTACACGAAGCCGTTTTATTGAACTCGGTGTGATATGCATGGGTTTTATTATTATTGGGTTGGGTCGAGTTTCGATTCACCGTTCGTGGCGTAAAACTCGAAAATTGGCGTTTCGCCTTGCCTGGTCTATAGGTACTTAGTCTTTCTACTACCTCGTATCTACTGGTGAGGAATTTATTCATGTCCTCCCAAAGGGGCAGCTCCTTCCGGGAGCTGAGAGATTGTTCCCATAGTGAAAGGCTTTCACTTGGCAGCTTGGATGAGCAGAGGTAAACGAGGATCGGGTCCCAGTCCGTTGTCGGGATTCCTTGGGTGTTTAAAGTTGACATGCAATTGTTGATTGTTGTCTGCATCTTCTGTATTTGTTCTCCGTTTTCTGCGAATATTGTGGGTAGGTTGAACAGCGTCTTCAGTTGGTTGTCGACGAGTATCCTTTTGTTCTCGTACCTAGATCTGAGCGCTTCCCAGGCAAGCTCGAGTTATCATCGCTCAGTGGGTATTGCTTTACAATAATTCCTGCTTGACTTTTCGTTTTCAGGCGGTATAATTTTTGAGCGGGTGATAATTTAGGGTGGTTTTTATAGACTGCCGTGAACATATCTCTAAAGGATGGCCAGTCTTCGTATCCACCATGAAAGACTTCGGTGTCACATGGTGGTACTTTTAAATAAAAACCGTTTGCGTTTGAATTGTTCATTGGGTGGGCGGGTATTTGTTGTTGGTTGGTGCTAGCAGTATTAAAAAGCTGTAAGGCTTCTAAAATTTCCGATTTGTATGTTTGGTACGTTTCCATGCATTTAGCAAATTTTTGCTCAACTGAGTCGCTGACATCTGTATAATTATCAGAGAAACTTACATCTCGATGGGACTCTAGCACCTTTGCCCATATTTTATCTAGGTCTTCTAATTTGACCTTAAGCATACACTGTGATAAATCGGTAGCTTGGGAGGGTGACCATCTTGAGCAGTAAACTTCTACTTGGTTACCGTCATATATGAATTTCTGCAGGCATTGGTCTGCAGTGGTCAATTTTTGGGTTTCATTTGCTTTTGGCATTATAATTTAATTTTACCACGAAATGGGAGCTTTTATTAAGCTGTGAAAATCGAAAAAATTTTGTCAAAAGGGCAAAAAAATTTTTTTTAAACCAGCCTAATGTACGCTTGATTCTTTATACGGGCTTGTCTCAGCGCTTCTGAGTACAAGTAATGTGGCTATATAATAATATAAATATTGTCACGGATATTAGCATCACTAAGCTATACCATCACTAAGGCGATGCTAAGGTAATGCCAAGCAGTATTTACGCCATATATAAGGCAGCCGAAAGAGATGTCACACACAGATGCATTTACTTATACGCCTATGTGTACTCGAGAGACTGTAAACTACAAACATTCACATCAATAATTCAATCATTATGTACTACATACACGAATAAATAATTGCGTCTACACCATGTACGAATACGAGCAGCGGAGAGTCAATGCGCAAACACATGCATATAGCTGAGAAGTTTGAGAGCTCATTGACAATGCTAGTAGATTCTGAAAAAATGCGAACGAGGAAACCAAAGGGTATAAAAGGCAACAGATGTAGAGGCGCTGTAATTCAGTTTGAGTTGAGCTATCAATCAGTTTGATTAAGCACGCGATCTGGCGGCCAATAGTAGTTTCATTTGAGTTATCAATCAGTTTGGTTATTAAGCCAGCGAGTAGCAAAGTATAAGTGTTATTGTGAAGTACTTTAATAAAGGCCATTTTTCCATTATTCAATATTGGAGTTATTTATTCAACAGTTTAATGATTCGAACTTAGCAGAGGATTGCAAATAAGAGGATTTGCAGCAAATTCGTTACAATATTATAATATTTGTGTTCACTGGGATTTTATTTTTTATTTTTTGAGACCGGCCTAATGTGTACCGGCTTTTTGTTTTGTTATACATATGTACTTGTCTCAGCGCGTCTGAGCACAAGTAATATGGGTATATAGTACGTATGTATGTATATATATAAGTGGGTAAAATATATTTGCCGGTAAACTGTGGTGTACCAACAATACCCTTTTGTTGCCGTGCCAATGCACTTGATCTATTAGCCGCGTTCTATTCTAAGCGAGTGCGAAAAGAACGCCAAACTCGGTTAAAATTTCCCTGCATGTATGTATTTAACAACACTGGTAACATTTCAGCTGTCAAAATCATCTGTTGTTTATTATTGACGTTTTCTTTGTTTAAGCACGAAAATTAAAACATTTTTGTAAATTATAATATTTGTTGTGTTTTGAGCACCTATCTTGGCGCCTTTTTTTATATTTTCGTTGCAAAACTCGTGAAATTTGCAATACAATGTTTTTGAAAACTTACTGGCAATAAATAAGCAAAATACTAATAAAAGAAAAGCAAAATGAGTGCTCCGGAAAACTATTTGGTAAATTACTAATTAATTAAAGAAATTAGAAAGAAATAAGGTGTAGTAATCTTTCAGATTGAATTTCTTCTCTTGGATGACCAGAGTGAATTGCGTGCCCGTAGGCAGGAAGAAGTTGTCGACGAAATCTTGGATGCTGTTTTCGCAAGTTCCAGCTCCTCTGAGGACTCTGACACCGAAAACGAAGATCATGTAAAGTGCGAAAATTTCGAAGCGACTCTTGATGCGATGAATCAGAAAGATTTTAAGATGCACATGAGACTGAAACGTGAAACTGTGGAATACCTTATTAGTAATATCCAATAAATTATTCATATAAGTTTGTAAATACTAAATCACTTAAATTATTTTTCCTTTTAGTGAGATATTCCAATTATGCCCCTGATCCATCTAGCGGTGGAAGGCCACCAGTTACGGCCAAGAAGTCTGTATATATATATTTGTTACGTGAGCAACACAGTGACCTTCAGACAACTAGGTAATTTGTTTGGGGTGGCTCAGTCGGCAGCGTGGTCAGTAGTGCAGCGAGTTGCTACTTTTTTGGTGTCCATAGCCGATGAACACATAAAGTGGCCACAAGGGGCTTATTTGCATGAAAATGCAGAACAATTTCGTGAAAAGAAACGTATTCCGGGTGTAATTGGGGCAATCGATTGCACACACATTGCCATTAAGGGACCAAAGAATTGTAAGGAAATGTACTTTAATAGGAAGAAAGCATACAGCATAGTGGTTCAAGCCGTAGTCGATTGTAACAAAAAATTTATTGATATTACCTGTGGTGAACCAGGATCGCTTCACGATTATAGGGTACTAAGACGATCCAAACTCTTTGAAGACGCAGAAAGTCATTATGAGGAAATGTTTCCCAACTCGCATTTCATCATAGGAGATTCCGCGTATCCTTCGAACAAGTGGATAGTATCACCGTTCAAAGACTATGGAAATTTAAATGATGCGCAAAGAAAGTTCAACGAAATACTTTCATCTACACGAATGGTAGTTGAAAACGCATTTGGTTTGTTGAAAGGCAGATTTCGGAGGCTTTTAATGTTTACAGAGCAAACTGACCTTAAGATGATAACTAACATAGTAGTGAGCGTATGCGTTTTGCATAACATTTGCATTTCTTTTGACGACTTGTATGACATGAACGAACAAAGTACAGTCACCCTATTCACTACTGAGGATGAAGAGGATGAATCCGGTATTGATGAAGCACTTGACAGGAGGCAAAACCTTTTCAACTATTTGATACAGAATCACATCATTTAATGTCGTAAGTGGTTAGCATGAAAAAAATAAATATATACATTTTATTATCATATATATTTTAAAATTTAAGATCAAATCAATGTCTACTATGGCTAAAGGCACCAAACGCTTTTGTCAAATACAAATTGGTTATTTATTGAAAAAACTTTGCAGCACAAGCGACGATACCGATGATGATGGTGACGCTGGTACTACCATTAAGAAAGCCCCTATACGTAGCATGGATGTTGACTCCAGTGATTGTATGGTACTACGATTTTATAAAATATTATTTTTTTTTTAATAATATAACAATTTGTCAACCCTTGTTAAACTAATGAGTTATAAATCAAAAATGATAAGCAGAAAATATTATTAAATAACATTATATAAACTGTAATAAATGCAGTCCCATATAATTATTAAAATAAGAGATTAGAATTAGTTAGCAACTACGTAAGTATATGTGGATTAGAGGTTTACGCCGATCCTTTTATCGGCGGCGGCAGCGGCGGCGTACTCCGGTATTTTTACTTTAAAAAGCTTGATCTTTCTATTTAAAAAAATATTTAGGAAAGGTTTTGTTTGTATTTATTTAAGGAAAACAACGGTTTGACCATTTCGGAAGAGATACATAAAATGGTCACACTTTTGTCTGTATATTTCGGCGTAGTTTGTGGGTCCTTGGCGGTCACACACAAAGGCGACTTACGGTTGCTATTAATGGTCTTTTAATACTCATGCCTCTAGTGGCACATGTAGCCTCCAGATTTTTCGGCTGTTTTTAGGAGCTACAATTCCCGATGTGCGAACAGTAGCAATCCCGACCACCAGTCGCTACCACACCTGACCCTCACATCATATGACAGCACGGAGGCTGTAGGACTGCGACTTCGAACTCATACCTTCGTCGACGTCACTGTCCTAGAAGCTCTTGGTGTAGCTCCGAAGACTCCAACGGATGCTTCTGTCGAGCTATACTTCCGAGCTACACCAGAGAAGCACCTTGAAACGTTAGGGAGTGACTATTCGGCCAAGGATGCCGCCCTCGAAATCATAAGCAGTCTAAGTGGATGTCATTGCGACATGGGTATCGTATAATCCTCGGCGCATCTACATAATTAAAATTTTACAAGGACCCTGGATCAAATTTTTAAAATGTAGACCAAAGTTTGCAGACGTTTGTGTTCACAACATTGATTTCAATAGTCTTCGTTAAATCAAAACGATATTTTAGAATGAAAGTTGAAAGATGTGAGTTGTTGTTTTCCGGCCTTATGTTATAAGAGCTCATTATGGATGACCGCGTAGCTTCAGTTTTCATACTAGTTCATCGGCGGCGCATATCTCTAATGTGGATACAATATTTGAACCGTTTATTGAAATTGGCATAAGTACATTTTCGAAATCATTGAACTTATTGCAATTTTGGTAAGCTACAGTTATTATCATTCAAGCAAGCATTCTTAAAACCGTATTCGAAAAAATTTAACTAAATCATTGGCAAAAATATGAAATTTCTTTTTTAGTTTTTTTGTTAATAATAATACTGACATATGAGTCCAGTTGATAATAAAATAATCGTAAAATTGAACATGTTTATAATCCACCTGATTCACCAAAAAAGCTAAATAAAATGTGTTTTTAAACAAAAAAAAGCTAAAACTTTAAGGCAACTTTTCACTCATTTTATTCACTTTCTTTCATAACAACATAACATAACAGCATAAACATTTCATACATTTAGTAATTTTTTAAATTAATTCGCTCTTCAATTTCATAAAATATAAGGC
Source organism: Eurosta solidaginis (assembly GCF_040869045.1). Taxonomy (NCBI): domain Eukaryota; kingdom Metazoa; phylum Arthropoda; class Insecta; order Diptera; family Tephritidae; genus Eurosta; species Eurosta solidaginis. The sequence goes on along the minus strand of NW_027137089.1, from coordinate 3,508 downwards.
AATTTACAGATTCTATCTGTTTAAAATTTTTTTAAAACCACCAATTTCATAAAAAAAACAACCGTTTAAACATATCATACTTCTAGTAGAAATTAAAATTAATTTGTACTTCAATTTCCTAACATATAAATCAATTTAAAAGGAAAGGTAGTGTTTTATGCACACGTTTTTAAGATTAATAAACATCAAACATTTTAATAAGGAACTTACATCTGCGAACAGAAAAATAGCAGTCTCAATTCTTAATAAATTTCGTCACTTAAATCCTTCTTTTATTTCCGATACTTCACGAAAAAACTTCCATGATTTTTTTTAACTGAAGCTATGAAAAACAGCATCTAAAGCTTTTTCGAAAAGGTAAAAATTTACCGAAATTTTGAACTTCTTATTTATGGTTCTATGCATTTTTGGAGTTTGTAGCAAAATCAATTTTAGTATAACAAGGGACATGCATGCTATAGGTCTCCAAAAATTCTTGTTGATTTTTGATGGTGTTTGAGATTTTCTTCTATACAAATTGTGAAACAGTTTTTTATGAAAGAAAATCTGAAAGACTTTTCGGTAAAAAATACTCAAAAATCAATGCGAAATAAAAATTGTACTTTGTTCTACTAAAATTGACTGGGCTCAAAAAAGTTTTAAGAACCCCAAATAAAAAGTTCAAATTTAGGTAACTTTTCTCAAATTTTTGAAAACGATTTTGAGATGGGTTTGCAAAGTTCATAGAAGCTTTTTCTTGAAATATCGGAAATAAAAAAAAAGTATTTAAGTGACGAAATTTGTTGAAAATTGACACTGCTATTTTTCTCTTCACAGTTTTATGTTCATCGCAAGTATTGAAATTTTTGATAGTAAAACTAAGCTTAAGAAAAAGGTATTCAGTCCAACAAATTCCATAAAGTCTAAAAAACTTAATCGATATTACTCTAATAATTAAACATATGTTTGGCTCGCAAGTAAAATATACAGATGTGTAAGTTGAAGTAATCTAAATTGGACTGTAGCACACTGTTGAAGTAGTGGAAGTACTGAAAATGTTTACATGACCACATAAGGCGCTCTACTTGATTTCGAATAGTTTATAAACTCATTAATACACAAATTTTCAAATCATCTCGAAATGTTTTCTGTATTGGTTGAAACACAAAACGTGTTCTAATACGTCGGTCGCTATTGTCGTGTAAACATGGTATCAGAAAATTAAAAAAAACGTCTTATTTCATAAATGGTTTGAACTACTACTACTTATAAATTTTATTCAAAAACATATCAGAGAATTTGTTTTAAAAACGCTCAGAATTTGTTTCGAAAAACCTTATCTGAGCGCGAATGCAATACATTTTCATATGAAACAAATTCTGAGATATGGCGTTTTCGAATAAAATTTATAAGTAGTAGTAGTTCAAACCATTTATGAAATAAGACGTTTTTTTTTAATTTTCTGATACCATGTTTACACGACAATAGCGACCGACGTATTAGAACACGTTTTGTATTTGAACCAATACAGAAAACATTTCGAGATGATTTGAAAATTTGTGTATTAATGAGTTTATAAACTATTCGAAATCAAGTAGAGCGCCTTATGTGGTCATGTAAACATTTTCATTACTTCCACTACTTCAACAGTGTGCTACAGTCCAATTTAGATTACTTTAACTTACATATCTGTATATTTTACTTGCAATATGTAGTACTCGCCATTTTTATTTGCCCGCCAATTTTTCTAACAGGGCAACTTTTCGTTTTTCCAGCTCAAATTCCCTTTCAAACTTTTCTTTTAAAATTTCTTTGAACTGAATAAAATTTATAAGTAGTAGTAGTTCAAACCATTTATGAAATAAGACGTTTTTTTTTAATTTTCTGATACCATGTTTACACGACAATAGCGACCGACGTATTAGAACACGTTTTGTGTTTGAACCAATACAGAAAACATTTCGAGATGGTTTGAAAATTTGTGTATTAATGAGTTTATAAACTATTCGAAATCAAGTAGAGCGCCTTATGTGGTTATGTAAACATTTTCATTACTTCCACTACTTCAACAGTGTGCTACAGTCCAATTTAGATTACTTTAACTTACATATCTGTATATTTTACTTGCAATATGTAGTACTCGCCATTGTTATTTGCCCGCCAATTTTTCTAACAGGGCAACTTTTCGTTTTTCCAGCTCAAATTCCCTCTCAAACTTTTCTTTTAAAATTTCTTTGAAATGTTGTATGGCTTCGCTTCTAGCCCTTTTATTGTCTTCCACTTCTGCTTTTTTTAGTTCAACTTTTTTTTCATAGTATATTTCGCGAGCAGTACGTTTTTTGCGTCCGACTGAATCAGGGGAAGAATTATATTGTGAAGAAAATGAAAAGGAATTCGAGCAGGAAGGAGAAGGAGATACCGATGAATGTGGCGCAGCCGGTAATTCTACTATCGATGTTGATGGAAGTGGAGAAACCGCTGATGATGGTAGTTGAGTTGGCGATGAGATATCTACCGACACCTACTCGAATGGCCTGAGACCCACGCAAACTGTATGGTCGTTTTTAATAATGGGTGTATTTCCAAAAATTTCATCCATGAGCTCCATATACGGAGCAAAACATGGACTTGCACCTGTGCTGCGGTTGTTGTCCCGCGCCGCCTTATAAGCCTGAAGGAGTGTTCTTATCTTTGACTCCAAACACACCGGAGTTCTGTCTGAGTCCTAAGAGGAGGAAATATATACTTTAAATTTTAAAAATAGAAGTATTACATATATTTTCATAACATACCGAGATACCCAATGACACCATGTCTTCCAAAACATTGGCGTAGGCCACTCTCTTCTTTTTGGGGTGCTCGAATTCTGCTTTTCGAGCCAGATAGCATCTCAGGAATCCCGTTGTTTCTTCACGGGACCATCTTCTGCGTTTTTTATCCTCAGACCTAAATAAAGATAAAGAGTAATATTTTTTTAATAATTATTAGTAACATTTGCTGAGGAAAAGTGAACAGCTAAGTCGCAGCACAGCGGAACAACATTTTTGAAATCTGTCCAGCAGGGGTATCACCGAGCCTGGTAATGCATTGTACAAACGGGCCCTTGAAGTTGTCCACATGTTGTTTCTAAAATTTTCCGAAAGACATGCTGATGTTTGGCAAGTTCCAGGTTTGCAGTGAAAAAGGGGAGCAGTGTAGCTTCTTGACTACTAGCTATAAGAGATATCAAGCGATATGAATCTCCATCGTTAGTTGGTTTACCAAACTTTAGTAGCGGTACCACCACAGCTTTCGACAGTAGCGAAGACTTTAGAAACCGTTATGCTCCCTCATTTTACGACGAATTTCGGTTAGACATAGCTTCCGCAAAATGGACAGCACTATCACCGCGCTAAACGCCATAAACACGAACTGAACCAGCAAAAAACTCATCATAGGACAGGGATCATGGCACTTCACCTGTCAAAAGGTATTGAAACATTCAACCAGGGCACACTACTCGAAGAAATAGAAGGTTCTCCCCCCCCCC